>NC_085138.1:137731783-138031783 GCF_035046485.1 Aedes albopictus | reverse complement strand
GGATAAAAAAGGATGGTAGCAAACAGTATTGCAGAGAATTGAAGGAGTTAAGGAGTGGTTGCGGTCATCCGACGACATGGAACTGGGTGAGATCAGTCCGGGTTTTTTTTTTCTTTACAAACTAAAAGAAGTTGGGATAATTTCGCCAATGCGTTTTCATGAGGACTCCTGGAGGCTGTAATATCGGTAAATTAATCTTGTAGCTCTGGTACATGCCTTATATTGAAGCGATAACATGTTAGAAGAAAGTGATGCCAGTTCACAACTATCATTGAACAAATTTAAAATAATTGGCTTAATTACCTCAACGGCTGTCGATCATAGGTAACACATGGGACCATTTCCGTGAGTCGGTCGGTTTTCTCGGTAGGGAGATAGGGACGCGAATATTGAATGCGAAATCAGAAGCGCGCAATAACTTTCGCGGGAAAGTCGGTTTTCACGGTTGTGTAAACGATCAATGCGGTATCACGTTTAATATAGAACGACCGTTGACGTATGTGCATTACCCTTACCATCGCGACCAAATAAATCATAATTGGGATGAAGACCGTGTCGTGTATTTTCAAACTAGTGGATCATATCACCTACCAAAGGTGGCTCCAAGATTCACACCTTACCCTACCCTACTAACAACACGCAGAAAAAACTATGTTAAAATAAAAAATATTTGAGTTAAATTCAAATAAATTGTCAATTTGTTCAGGCCACAAAAATAAAACTGTTTGGAGCAAATCGAACGTCACATTTGAAGCGAATGCAATCAATGTTTGAAACAAAAATGCATCTTCTGACAGATTATGTTAGAAATAAATGTAAATATTATTGTTTTTTTTTGTGGCAGGTCGGCCCTATGGAAATATTTGTTTTCCCACTAACCTTATTAAGTCATTTGCTTTCCTGGAAAAACTACCTCCCGCGTTGTACTTCCAATGCCAACATCAAGTGTATATCTTTTAGATAATATACGCTCCCGAAAACAACGGGATTTCGTGAAAATTTTTGGTGAACCTTGCCTTTTTTGCAGGAGGAAATCTTGTTTGATGTTGCAGCTGGAACTTGTGAGTTTATGTTCTCGACGGCGGGACGGGAGGCTCGTCAATTGGTATTGTCGAAATCAATATGTAATAGTGTTAGTTTCAAAAATTTAAATTTTGATTTTAAACATTTTATCAGTTTACCAAATAAACATGAATATTTTTGTTTCAAACCAACGTTATTTGTCTCCGTGTAATACTCCTTCCTGAGACAACTATGGGGATGCTGTGGATTCCACGGTTTCTAGTAACAACGGTTGTCGAACTAACATTCCTTCCCTTTCCCGATGACCGTAAGGACGTGGCCGGCGCCGTTATTGGCTTTAAAATATTGAACTCTCGAATTATGCACATTGAGAGTGTGTAGCTAGTTACAAGCAGCATTCATTGGATCTCTGTGCAACTTCGATTGTTCTGGTCAATCACGGAGTAGCAACTACGATGTGTACGGTTATCTTTGCTTTGCTGGATCCCTTATATATGTACAATTTCCGGAATGTTTGTCGTCATTCCACCATACGCATTTTCAAAAGACACGTATTCATTTTTTCCCACTAGCATGCATTGGATTATATAAATCTACAAGAGTTGCCCCGATTGATTTTTCAGACAGGTTTGAATGAAATTGAATCTGTCAAATTTGCATTGCAAAATAGGTCCTCTGATATTCGCAAAACGAGTTGCGAGAACAAGAATGAATGAAAAAATGCGTAAAACTGTGGTATCCAGGCGGCTTTTCATTGACAGCTATTCGTTATGTTCCGCGAGTGCGGTATGCTATAATGTTTACGCAGATGTTTCTTTCACGCAACGCAAGAGTTAAAAAAAACAGTAATATCTTAGAAATAATTTAATAAGTACAAGTCTGAGTACAATGCAATGGTGCTGCTATAAATGTATACAGTCGGTGAAAGTTGACCTTCACACATCTGCTATCAGTCGGTTTCTTCCGTGTACTGTCAACCCGGTATATACATGAATACCTACCAACTGCATTCATATTTATGAGAAGAATGTCTAACGCGGTTTGCCGGTTCTCTACTGCTCATAGGTGACAACCGTAGAAAGTGCATTCTTTGTCAATTCTTCCGCCTGAGGGTTAGGTATGTAGGTTCGTTGGTCCACTGCTATCTCGAACGCAACGGAGAGCAAGAAAACTATCTTAATTGACGCAAATGAGGATGTTTGCAAAATTCATTACCACCGTATGACTCCGTATGAAAGGCATAGTAGTGCATCATAACAAATCCTCCGGTTAAAGGTATTGCTAGAACGCCATACATGTTCGTTCTATATAGTGTAAGAAGCGCACCGTAAACCGGCGACAAATCAATGACTTTGGCACTGAATTGTGTAGTTTTGTTATGATATTCTATTGAATTAATACTGCTAATACCTAATGCAAAAAAATCCTTTGGGATTTAATTCTAGATTCTGAAATTGACATTTGAAATTGTTTCGTAGAAATCACTACCAGTTGAAGTGTTGATGTTCACCAAAATACAGTAGTTCAATTCAGCAATATACTACACGAATGGTTTCGAATTTCGAATTTGAAAGGTGTTAATATCTAAAAAAGCTAAAACACTTAAATCTTTGCAATAGTTCGTATAATTAAATGAAAGAAATTTATTTGGTATTTTTTTCGAGTGTTTTCTAAGTAAATAACAGAAGCGATCAATTTATCTTCAGTTGACGGTACTCTAACGAAAACCACATGCGATCGACTGCATCACCAACTGATATAACCGATTGGCTTATGAAATTATTCGTTCATTATCAAGGAAATAACGCTCGTGAATACCGGGTCAGTACGCGAAGTTCATTCATGAAAATTAGGCATCACACACTTTTTGCCCGGTCCATTCATGGGAATTTTCCCGTAAAAGCATTTCGCTTAGAATCAACACACTCGTTTTATAATAATTGTTTATATTAAGCTGTTGATGTGAGGTACCATCACCCACTATTGAATCACCGTGTTTATCTAAAGTCATTGAGCGTAAAGCCTCAAGTTCACGGTCAGCATGTGTGTGGGTACAGTAGGTATAGGTACCTTGCTGAATTGTTTGGACAGCGCAGCGTGCGCCAGAGCCATTAAAAGAAATTTTGATCTCACTCTGCTAGATTGCACACTTTACGTCGTTGAAATGAAGTAATTATAGGGTTGAACGCGGCATAGGCTGGCGGTGCACGATGGCAGTAGTAATAAGCTTGTTCTGTTCTCTAACGGGTATGGTGGATAACAAGATATCATCTTGGAACAGAGTGAGATATGATTGTTTGTTTGAAATCGGTGTACGCCACTATAATGTGATAATTTATGGCAAACACTTCTAAGCAAATGTGTTCTCGTTACTCTTGAAGTTATTTTTTACGAAGTAAGCAAACAGGGGCGTGTAAATCACAATGCAGAGTGCACCTATACAGGATTATAAACCCAAATTATAATCTACATGAGTTCTTAAAGTTCTGCCAAGAATTCCTTAGTTTAGGTTGTTGATCTGAAAACAAGCGTAGTATGTAATTTATCTATAGCCGGGGCTTTCAGGCGTTTTGATTTACGGTGCACTTTTGCAAATAAATCTCTAAGAGGTGCACCTGGTCATTGTTGTCCAAAGAGTAGAATTTCGAATTTGTAAAAATAGTTGTCGTATTTTTCAAGGCAACTCTCAGGAGCATGCACTCATTTTTGAAATAGTTATCCGATACAGATGTGTTTTTTACATTGACTTGCATTTTGATTTTATTACATTTTGGAGTTTCGTTCGAGCGACACAGTTGTTTGGCATAGCATATTTTCTTGCTGGGGATATTTTTATTATAGAAATTTTCGTGTAAGGCCATGAACAGGCTCATTGTGAAACTCTTGTCACATTAAAAAGTTTTGGCGGGGTCTTAGAACTTCGACGTACTTCTAGTTGGCTTGCATATGGTATTTTTTGTTATTTTTTTTTTCAATAACATTACTAGAGTTCTAATGAAATATATGCCAAAAACCCCTATAAGACCCTTGGAAGCTTCATTTTCAGACTTTTGCATATATCTGACAAGATATTTATTTATTTATTTTATTTATTTATTTGGTATTCAATTGCATGTAACTTAAGATAATCATCTTTTTTGATGGTACAATGTGGTTCTTCATCTGGAATTCACGTATTTTCTTAAAACTATAATTTGTTCTCTTTTGCTAATCATACCCAATTACCGCAGATTCTGCAGAAGATCCTTCTTGAATTGTGATGTAGAATTAAGTTCTTTCAAATAAGTTGGTAAACTGTTCCAGCTGTACAACACCCCTAACAAAAAACGATTGGCTATAGTAACAAGAACTATGCTGCGGAACTCTGAAGCTTTTCGTCCGTGTTCCTCGTAGTGGCACGAGCTTTTCCAAGAGATAAGCGGGCGAAGAAGTTTTGATTATTCTAAACAGAGTCACGCACGATCTGTATTTGTAAAAATTTACGAAGGAACAACCTATTAAGTTTTTTCGTAAATGTGATACGTGAGCATACCGTGAAAGATTATACACATAACGGACACAAGCATTTAAAGTAACCCTGAGCCTAAAGTGAGGTAAAATCAAAGATTTAAAAAGTTTTAACTTAGTTCCAGAGTCATAATGCTTGGTTATCAAACTCAATCTTTTCAAAGACCCATAAACTTTGGAGCATTGGTTATTTATATGGGCATCCCATTCTAAATTATTTTTGAAAAGAAGTCCTACATTTTTAGCATTATCAACAAATTCCACTACTTCACCATCTATTAAAATTAGAGGTGGTTGGGGAGGAACATTGCGCTTAGAAATAAGCATCGCCTTTGTTTTTTCTGAATTGATGGGAAGTAAATTTTCTTTAGACCGTTTTATGACATTGCGCAGATCATGGTTTATCAAATTACCAATGGTAAACATATCACTGCTACCATCAGTACAAATATAAATTTGGACATCATCAGCAAAAAGATGTACCGAACAAAACTCTAGAACACTTGGCAAATCGTTTATAAAAAGGGAAAAAAGTACTGGTCCCAGGACCAATCCCTGTGGAACTCCAGAAATGGTTGATGTGAAATCAGACAGCTCATCGTTACAGGACACAGCTTGAGTACGATTTTCTAAATAATTTCTTATCAGTTTTGCAGCAGGATTTGAAAAATTGTACCAGTGAACGCAGAATGTGGCACCGCAAGCGAAAAATAGGCAACAAAGAAGGCACGGCAACAACGCTTTGTTTTTTCGTTAGCAGATAATGACAAAATCGCTCCCGAGTTTGTTCACAACAAAAATGGTAGGAATATTTGTCTAGTTCTATTCACATCTTGGTTTTCTCATTGTTTTACAACTGAAACTCGACTCTGAGGTTTGCAAGAGTCTTAATTCGTCCAAATGCTTATGAATTCGATGATGTGGGTTGAAAATTTCTGAAGAAAAACCGGAATATCGGCACACGCACGGCAAGCGATGTTTGTTTTATTGCTCTCATCGCCTGACATGCGTTTGTTGCGGAGCGGCTTTGTTATCGACATGCACCGCTTAGGACAAATCGTTTGTTTTTCGGCGTGATCCGTTTTTTCGTACCCTGAATTGTACAGAGAAATCAATTTGTTGATCAATTTACTGTGAACCACACGGTCGAAAGCTTTAGCAAAGTCCATTAATAACACAAGTTTACAAAATAAAACGAAAGTCGTGAACTTCTGTCAACGACCAACATTTTTGAAGCACAATTTAGTGCTGATTTCGAAACCGACCTTCAAAAATTTTTAAGTAGAACAGTTTTTGAGCTTTAGCTCAATATCGAGTTTTGCAACTTTTCAAAATATGTAATTTACTAAAATTCAAATATATTGAGTTTTGTTCAACCAATTTTAAATCTTTTTCCATAAATTAAAAGCTGAATACAATACCATTCGATCATCTGAATACAGGTTTTGCGTCAGATTAATGATATTAGAGATATTGGCGAGTTTTAGGGACGATCTTCTTAAATTTTAGCAAAATAACCAAAAATTTTTGGAGAAATGTATTTTTTTCAATAAGAAAAAAACAACTTAAAAATTCTTTCTCGACGTTTATTTGACATATAATATGTAGGCGAGCTACAGTAAAAATTTCAGCTCAATCGGAGCATTGATTACGGAGAATGAGATGTTTGAAGTGAGCGACTTTGCTTAAAAATAGAACAAAAATCGATTTCAAATTATCAACCTTGTATGGAAAGTCGAAAAAATTTCCGCTCTACTGTAATTTTTTTCATTCACGTTTTCGAACTCAGGGCATGATTCTACACCAAAAATGATCATCAGCTTACCGAGTTCAAAAATGTTGTAAACTAGTGTAATAGAATTGTTACGCCATTTTTGTCAACTGACTGGGCGATGTCATCATGTACTTTCAACAAAGCAGTTTCAGTACTATGTTGACTTCTGAAGCCTGATTGAAAAGGATGAATAAAATTCATTCTATTAACATATTGCAGGATTTGGCCTTTAAGCAGCTTCTCAAACACTTTAGAAACCGTAGACAGTAAACTCGAAATTGATTTAACATTGGGTTTTTTGTAAATTGGAATGACTTTTGTACGTTTCCAATTGGATGGGAATTTACTAGCAGATATTATTGAGTCAAAAAGGTGTTCAAAAACAGGTAAGGCATAGGAAGTTATAATTCTCAGAAAACTTATGGGTATTCCATCAAAGCCAGTCGCATTAGATTTGATATTAAATATTGCATTTATTATCTCATAGTCAAACACTGGTCTAAAGCGAAATCCGTTATCATTTGAAGAAAACTGGATTCTTTCATTACCTAGAGCCGAAAAGTTTGATGAAAAGTAATCATTGATGGAATTCACGGAATGCTCATAAACAACAGATGAAGAATTTTTCGCAGAAATTCCAAGATTCTTTACATTATTCCATAGCTGTTTACTAGGGAGATTCAGATTTAACCTCTGGCGATCGTAGGCTGCTTTAGCATTGAAAATCATTGAATTCACACTATTTCGCAATCTTTTGTATTGAGTTTTATTCTCAACAGTTTTCGACCGCTTCCAATTGCGATATGCTAAATCTCTTTCGATTATCGCTTTTTCAATATTTTGATTAAACCAGGGATTTTTGCGAAACTTTCGAAATTTCAATGGGAAAATTGGTCATGTAGTAAACCAAAATGATTATTCAACATATCAGTAAGAATATTCGGGTCATCAATACAAAAATAACTGTACCAGTCAATTTCGAAAAAGGCATCGATTAGGGATGCATTATCGAAATTGAAGTAATCGCGGTACCAGTAACCGGATTGTCTATCCAGCTTTGAAAAATTCAACGATGCAAAAATAAGATCGTGTTTAGAAATCCCTGGCATTGAAATCTGGCTGAATTTCAGTATTTCATCTGGTGTATTTGTTAACAGCAAGTCTAATAACGAACTTCCCGAATTGAAAAAGTAGGCTCATAGTTTACAACTTTAAAGGACATACTTACAACTACATCGTTGAAAAGTTTAGATCTTCTAGTTTCTTTAAGGAGATCGGTATTGAAATCACCAACGAAAAAGGTAGAGGAATATCTGAAAGAAAATTCATTAATATGATTCTGTAGCAAATCAGAGCAGTCAACTTCAGGGGGGTTGTAATAAACAGCTAATAGTAAACGATTATTACCTACTTAGATTTCTGAAATCATATATTCGGTAGCATTAGATGAACCATTCATGTTTACTAATGATTTCCTGATCAGTCGATAAGTCAAGTCTTTTCGCAAGTATATACAGATTCCTCCCCCATGCCGGTTTCGATCATTCCGAATAAGATGAAAACCCTCAATGTTTATCATGGCGTCACTAATTGTACTATTAAGCCAAGTTTATTTGAAACAAGCAATGTATATCTTACAATCCGTTAGCATATTTTTAAGCTCCTCAAATTTATTAAATCTGCGCGCACACAAACTTTGCACGTTTATGTGGGCAATATTGAGCTTGTTCTTTTGCAGCACGGCGTTGACTACAGCTTTACAAATTATGTTATTGTCAGAGATATTGCCGCTGGAAACCATAGTATCATCCATTGTCAATTATGAGTTCAAAATACTTCAAGAAGAACCCATCCACAAAACCAACAGCAAAAGAGTAATCTATAGCAAAAGAGAACCGCCACTTAAAACTAAACATAATCCATAGCATACGACGAATCATCGATCTCAATTTTGTCGCAGCCAAATCAACTAATATAGCAAATCTAATTCCAAAATACTGATTCATTAGGCAATTCAAAATCTAATTCATATAGAAATGCATAATCTTCCAAAACACATTCAATTCAATTCATATCAAGTTAAGTTCCATCTCTACTGAATGGCCAAAGCATCTATACATGAATTCAGGATGTATGATAATCCCTATTAGTAGCAACAATCCAACAGCACCAGCACAGCATCCCAGCAACAGCAACCCAACAACAGCAATCCAGCAACAGCAGTACACCATCAGCAGCAAACATACCCATTATTGAATCCCGGCAGAGGCAGCTACAAGCTTTTAGGAAGGAATGGATTCACGGAAAAAAATCAGGAAAGAATTCACGGATAAACAAGGACCAGGAGAATGATATTGCAAGGAATGGGTAAAACTGTTGTTAACTTTCAGGAGTGGATGGATTGATGGAGTAAAACTAGGAATGGAATCAAGGAAAAAGTAGGTAGGAAAATAATATTTTATGAGGTAAGGGTTTTGCTTCGTGGAGCAATCTGTTGGAGTGAATAGATTGCAGATGCGGCTTCCGATCCTTTCCGTTTAACAAAAACAACTCCGTTCCGAGCAGGGTTGCCATTATGCCAGATTTATCTGGCACTGCCAGATTTTCAGGTGGCAAAAAGAGAAAAAGAGAAACCATCGATTTTTCCAGATTTTTTATTTCAAGCCAGATTATTGATCAACGAAATTCCTCCTTGATGTTTTGAAAATGTATCTTATTGACCTAACTATTTTTAGACAACTGAAAATTCTGCGTCTTTCATCTAAATCTGTTCGTTGAAAACGCGTTGTAACGAAAACATTGGAACCTTATAAATGTACATTTTATTTTCCGTATCGGGCCCCACGTCTGGGAACTTGGATACGAAAACAAAATAGAACATTACAAATGCACAAAACACAAGCATGCAAAATTGTTTTTGATCCATAAGTCATCCTAGAATTGTATTTTGTTTGGCAGTTCGCCTTTTAGTTAGTAGCGTTGATTGCTTACATAGCTTGCTTTGGTCTAGGAATTTCTAATCCTAAGGGGGCATCTCGATTCGAGCAACAACACAAGACCGTCTACAATTTGATGTCCGTGTTAGGGGACGGCTTGCGTGTTTTGCACTGGATCGCTCCTGAAATGTTTGAAGCGCTACTAATGCACAATAAATTTATGGACAGTTTCACAAGCCAGAGTATGGCATACGATACAAAAAATACGACTAAATGCAAACGTAACACACTCCATGCAACAATCAAAGAATTTTCCATGAATTGCATACTCCAATTCATGGAAAATTCTTAAAACTTTATTACATACGTCACAACTACTTTACAAACGTAACAGCGTTTACTTTTTTGCACATTCAAATCGATTGCCGTTACTGTTTTTTTTTTCAGATGAATAAGATTTAATAATTATGTAATCTTAGTCCAAATTACATTTGCATTTTCGATGCATTTATAGAACAATGTGTTACACATCTTGTATGCCATTTGAATAGTGTATAGTTGTTTTGATGGTAATTGTGAATATTTCTTGATTGACTTCGTTTCTTGACTAAATTGACGGAGTCGGTGAAGAGGGGAAAAGACAATGTATTTTTTGTTCTGCATATTCAATGCAGAAGTAGTCCTTTCTCAATGACTGTAAACATTTTGCACATTGAAAACGACACTAACATTGAAGATACTTTTGATAAACTACTGATAATGATTTTTATCATACTATATATGAAATTGTTTTTAAAAGGCATTCCAATCTAATAAAACAAATACTATTGAAGAACGACACTGTTTTATTATTCAAATTACAAAAATTCAGTAAAAATTTGATCACAGTTGAGGATTTTCAAAGCTATGTGTAGTGCCAGATTTTGCCAGATTTTTAATTACGGACTTGCCAGATAAGTTCAAAAATATAGTGGCAACCCTGGTTCCGAGTAGTAACACTTTCCAGTTGTCCCGATTTTCTTAACTTGATAGCTTCGGCCCGAATTTGTCTCGCATTGCTTGTTAGGACTTCGTTTATGTAATTACGGTTTGCACTCTCAAAGCCAATGTTTTGCAGGCATAACGAACGTTTTGAGAGATACTGGCGGTAGAACTCATTTCTCTCCTGGCGAAGAGAAAACTCGCAGAGAATGAGTGGCGATGCACCCGATGATATCGGCCCTCGGGTCATACGTCGCAGACAAACGATAGGGAGGTTGTTTTCATCAAATCCAATTGAGACAGCAATTTTGCGAAAAATATCGCTCAGATCCTCACGACTTTAGAATGGAATACCAGAGAGAACGAGATCCCTATTCTTCTGGTGAATTTCTTCAAGGTTTTCTGGCCACATCACGAAATTCGAAGAGGTTTCATTTGAAATTATTAACACATTTTTAAAAGAATTCCTGGAAAACTGATTGAAATCATTGATAGATTTCTTCTCAGGTCCTATGTAATACATACAGTCTACCCCCGTTGGTTTGACCGCAAAGTGTTTTTCGATGCCCACTGGGCTACCAGAAATTAAAATTGAAAACTGAACCGCGTTGTTTTGCAAAAGGTGTCGTTCAAACCAACGGGAGTAGGCGATACTACACACCAAAAATCGATTGAGGGTTTCAGCAAAATTTTGCTGAATTTTGCCGAGCTGAAGGTTTCAGCAAAAAATTTGCTAAAATTCAGCAAAATTTTGCTGATTTGTTCAGTAATCTCTGCTGATCACCAGTAACGGTTTTGCTAGAATTCAGCAAACTTTGCTGAAAGTTCAGGAAAAAAATTCTGGACCCTTCAGCTCGGCTAAATTCAGCAAAATACTGCTGAAAGCGTTTGGTGTGTACTAGATGAATTACTTCCAAAATTTTTAGCGGAAACTTTGGAGATACATTCCTTGAATTTAATAAATGAATGCAGAATTTTGGAACAGCCGCGGTGCACTTGTCAAGTTTTCACGGTGCACCAAGTGCACCGCGGGACACGCTCTGAAAACCCCGGATCTATAGATTCTATGTGAGACCTTTGTATATGTACATCATCCATCAAACAAGTATGAAGTGTTCAGTTCTACCGCGGTCTTTATGACTCTTTAAGAATTACTCGATGTTGAAGGCTCCATATCCATTTGTGTAATCAATTTACTGTAAATTTCAAGGACAAAACTCCAGGATAGTTTTGACGACGATGAATATTACAAACGTGTATAGCAACTTTTATTAGCCTTCAAGTACGTCCAGTAGTTTTCGTTGATTTGGCAACGTTACTCTGTATGGCGGATATGACTACAATTTCGAGTGTACAGTCTGCAGTTCTGCAGTTCGGAGTGATTTGACTGATCTGATACATCACAAATTAGCTTTGGAATGGTTTGTGCCATTTCAAGGGGGTCACATATACACGCTAACGCCGCTCAGCACTAAAGTGCATAATTTCCAGACTACACCAAAAATGTGTAACCCTTGCACATTTACAAAATCAGCTCCAGTGTCCGCAAAATTGTTAAAATCGCAAAAATTTTTGTACGCCAATCTAGGTAGGATTACTAGTGACCTTGGAAAACAAAAAAAAATCAACATTTCGCATCTAGAAGAGTGTACGAGCTGTTTTTTGAGAATGTGTGACTGCTACACATTTTTGTGTGGTCTGGAAATTATGCACTTATGAGTAGGTCTTACACATTTTAGTGCTGAGCAGTTTTAGCGTGTAGGGCACTGCATTGTTTTGATTTTGTATTGGACTTTGAAATTTCTTGGCCTTGTTGTTTACAAAATTTCTGTATGAGTGAAAGAGAAGGAGAGAATTTTATTCAGTGCTTTAGAATAGATGGATATGATGATATAAATAATGAATACAAGTATATAACAGCTGTACACGTCAAGGGCTAAAGAATGAGTCTATACTTATTGTGCCACTTTCAAACTAACGTAAATTTTTATCTGCTTCACTTAAATAAATCAACCTAATTTTGCAGTTATCAGTGAGATATGACATAACTTTAGTTAACGGTTCGCCAAAAGATGTTGTACAATCACATATTTATCCAAATTAATGATTTGGATTATCTTAATGTTCGTTAATAGGTTATAGGAACGGTTGTTAGCCCAGGTAATCATTAAGCACTGTTATAAGCGTTAAATAGTACATTGAGTAGCTTTTCAGTGCCAACAAGCTCTGTAAAAGATGTCTTAATGCTTATAGGCCATGTCAACCGTAAACACAAAAATAAGCCGTATATGGGTATATAACGCTATCTTTTAGTGCATGTTGGCCCTGTGCCTTTAGGCCGAATAAGATGGCTGTCAGTGCTGTTGCTTGGCATGAGGTATATGACATTCGTGTCAATCAAAATTGATCTAAACCAAAACAATACTGAGGTCAATGAAAGTGAATGGAGTTCAGTGGAAAGGTTCGCGAGAATGAATAAATTTGATCAGCGAGCAACAGCACATTTAATCGACGTTTAAACACGCAGGCAGCCGTTTCCATAAGGATTATGTTTTAATCTGGAATCGTGATCAATCTCCTACATCTATCTGACGAATTTCACCTCAATTACCTCCTTATCTTTATGCTACCGATTTGCACTTCCCTATAAGAACTCCAACATTATCATGTTCGTCCTCCGGCATGGTCTCTGGACTAAGTGACGATCGCAACCTCTTAAATATCAACAGCTTCTTACTCGTGTGAGATCGTTTCCTTGACCGCTTCTACTGAATGAAATCAAATTTTACCAACTTTTATCTACTTTAAATACGGTTCTAAGAAAGCGAACTCCACGATGCATTGATGGAGCAGATGGGAAGTTTGACGACGAGTACTGACTCAAGAGGAATCTCGAGGACTTCGACTGAAACCTGAAGCGAGCAGCAAAAAAGTTCGATAGAAACACAAGACGCAAGAAAAATACAAAAGATAAACAAGTTATATTTTTCTCTTTTTTCTTTTTCCAACTTTTGACAGCTCTTTTTCCAGAGACTTGGTACAAATGGTTTCAGCAGGCCGAATATCAGCCGAATAATTTGCCAAAAGTGGCTTTTGAGCAGCTCTATTAGAGGATATAGAACTTGTTAGCTCTGTTAGCCATGTTCTATATTCGACTATAGAGCCGAATTAATGCCATTTTTACGGCTTGATGGTTACTTGGGAGTGAAAAATGAGCCTGGAGCTGGATGAAAACCACACACCAAACGCTTTCAGCAATATTTTTGCTGAATTTTGCCGAGCTGAAGGTCCAGTAATATTTTTTGCTGAACTTTTAGCAGGGTTTTGCTGAACTTTCAGAAAAGTTTGCTGAATTTCAGCAAAACGTTACTGGTGATCAGCTGAGTTTACTGAACAAATCATCAAAATTTTGCTGAATTTCAGCATTTTTTTTTGCTGAAGCCTTCAGCTCGGCAAAATTCAGTAAAGTTTTGCTGAAACCGTCAATGGATTTTAGGTGTGTAGGCACGATGCGCATAAACACACCAGAGACCGCTAATTATTTGTTTCAAGCGGAAGCCGAACTTGTCCACATGGAGGGCGTCCGGAAATGTCGTGAATTTTACTATTGGGTTTCTCATTTATGTTTAGACTACTGTGATAATTTGAGAATCCACTGAATTATAATTTCCCAGCGACATTTGATACTAATCAAATTTATTTTGTTTACCTGCTGTGCATCCGACGCCCCTGTCATGAACTCAACCGAACTTGTGTATGCCAGCCGCTGCGAAGTCGTGTGCGAAATTCGACTGTGATTATAATGAATCTCGCAATAAAGAAATCCTAAATTTGAACCGATGCCAAAAAGTTGTAATACCTGTACTGAACTATTGTATAAATAAATTTAGTTTCATTTCGATAACTTGTAAACAATTTGCGAATCAGTTTAAGGTAAGGTGGCACAATAATTATCGACTCATCCTTTGAACTCCAGGATAGTTTGGACGACCTTGACAATGGATGACAATATCGGTCGAAGAATATCTATTAGTCGTCTTATACTCTGTATAGCGTATAAGACTACTGTAACGATCATAGATCTGAGGTGTTAAACTCCAAGTTAGTTTGGACAACCTTCATTGTTCTAATAATTTCAATTAATAGTTCCTGAGTTTCCAAGAGATTCACGGACTACCACAGATTATGCAATGTTACAATTTGTTAATAAAACGTACAAAATAACTCCTGTAGACTTAAAGAACTGCATTTCAGATCAGTTTGGAACATCTAGAACATCACAAGATATGAAATACTGTTCCACAAGGCTATTTGAATACGAATTAATGTAAACCGTTGCCCGTGTAGCTGCTGGCTTAGAATACCACTACGGACACCTGTTCCGGGAGTAGAAGCCCACCAAACAGGTAACCATGATCCAAGGTGTCAGGCGACCCGTGCTGAGGTATGAATGTTTGAGGAGGTTTAAAAGATGCTCGATCTCTAACGGAGCACGTAACGTGGGTAGATTACCTTTCGTGGTGGGTTACTGTGAAAGATATACTAATTGAACCCTAGTCAATGCTGCCAACTATGGAACAGTATACTTTAGTAATTAAGGACAAACGTCATGAAATCCCGCTTCAATAGTGCATCAGGACTTCAAACGCACAAATCTCAAGAAAGAAGCTTCAAAAGACAGTGTATTTTATTATTCTGTTCTTGCTCACTCGTAATAAGCTTAAAATAAGAAGATCGGGTGCGCTGGTTTTGTTTATTAAGAGATTTGTGCGCTCGAAATCGTGAGTAGGTGCCAAAGTCGGCCATTGTGGTGGCCATGTTGGGATTCTTACAAGTCTGTCCTTAAAGGATTCTTATTACATTTCATACCCTGTTATAAGTGAGAGGTCTCGTTTCGGTTGAGGACGAGATGGATCAAACAAGGGAAACTGGATTAGTATTCCTAATATTTTTTCGATGTTCACTGCACCACTGGTTTAAGGCAGTAAGGACTAGGGCTCCGATGCATGGTGAATATCGGTATCATCGTTCCTTCCCTGTGATTAAGTTGAAAATGCAGTGGCTTAATTTCCCCAACAGGGGAAGAAAAAAAAGTTGAAAATGACTACTGTAACAACACCGAATACTTCATAACTTCTCAATAGTGATAAAGTAACACGATATGCACTATACAAAATACACGGGATATACTACAATAGATCAAATTTTGATCGCACTGAAAAACATCAAAGATCATCCGAACACTGATCGTATTTCTCGGAAACATCCAAAGAGAAAATCGATAAGGCGCTATCCATAAACTACGTAAACTCATTTTTGGCCATCTCAAACCCCCCCCCCCCCCCTATTGATTATTATGTCAACACAACCTGCAATGCAACAATACAATTAAATTAGATAGTGTGTTACGTTTAAAAAGCAAAAATGCGTTAAATAATGATGAAAATAACGTATATTTACAGCTCGTTTTCATTAACGAGTCTGGAATAACAAAGAGGAGAAACGTCAAAATTGGAACAGCCGATTTGCTGTCATCCCCATAGTTCCAATCGAGCAGGACACCTGTCAAAACGACCAGGATTCGCCACTTTGGTATACTCGAGACACTTTAGTTTTCATGTTAAAACCACGCACACTTGCACCACAGAGAACAGACGTCTATCTTCGCTTTCTGTCTTGTGTAAAATTTTGTAACGGTCATATCAGAGTATGTGATTATGCTCCCGTTGCGCGGCACTAGCGTCCCATCGCTTACATTGCTGTGTTGTCAAATTTGTTTCCAGTGCTCGCTGTTTTTTGCCGTTTGGCGCTCGTGTCGCTTTGTGGGCTAGCGTATTTTAACGATGAACACTGCCATCGTGGGGTCAAATCGACTTTATATCAAGGTTGCGACCATTCATTTGCAAAGATTTACATTCATTTGCTATTATCTCAGTTCAGAAGCATGCTATCGAAAAACAATGTATGGATGAATTTAACCTTGTAATTTTATCTGAAAGTTTGCCGAATAACATTGGCGTCGCAAACGTATACCAAAGTCGTGAGCGAGCTGTGAAGGCAACTTTCCACAGCGTGAATGTAATTTCACCGCGTGGAGAGTTGCCTTCACAGCTCGCTCACGACTTTGGTATACGTTTGCGACGCCAATGTTATTCGGCAAACTTTCAGATAAAATTACAAGGTTAAATTTATCCATACATTGTTTTTCGATAGCATGCTTCTGAACTGAGATAATAGCAAATGAATGTAAATCTTTGCAAATGAATGGTCGCAACCTTGCTTTATATGTGGAGCGGTTTCCGTTGGTGGCGTTGAGGTACACTTAAATCCTTTGCACACGATTTCGACGTATTTTTGTTCGAGCTTAAATGTCTGTTCTCAGTGCTTGCACTCACATGCATGCTATCCCTGGTTGCCAGAAGCCGGTTACAAGTGTCGGGGACCCAGAATAGCAGGAAGCAACATCGGTAACCAAGAGTAGCCGAAAAAATTGCTCAGGCGCAATAGAGTATGGAACAGAATAATATGCGGATGTTATAATTGTCAATGGTATTCAGAGAAAAAACAGCGCCTTCTCCTCTCATGTACAAAGAGCATAATGGAAACTTGCTGACAGATAAAACAATGGTGGACGAATTTTCATATCTTGGTACTCTAGTATGGAAATCAAACTTTTCTCGATCCGATCTAAGGAACCAGACTACGAACTACGAATTGTATCACATGTATAAATAGGTGGATAGAGAAGAGAACGCAGGCTGCGGTGGGCTGGACACGAAGCTCGAATGCCGAAGAAACAACAAGCTAAAACCATATTCAGCAGGGAACAAGAAAAGGACAATCGGCTTGGTGGAAGGCCGCGCATACGTTGACTATTTTAATGTTGGGGAGGACTTAAGAACACGAAATGCCCTTGAACGACTAGAAGTGATTGGCCCAGGATTGAGACCAGTGAAATCGAGTGCTTTATTCGGCATCGCTAAATACATTTGTCAGATCAGCTCTTCGATGTCAAGTGATCAATGTATTGAATTACCGTAAACTAAGGTGTAGTTGATCAGTGGGGTGAACCTGATCACTCAATTACCCACGGTCACGGATATCGACTTTCAAGGAATTTACCATTCCATTTTAATGTTACGTCTTTGGCATGCGAATGGTTAAAATATAGTTGTTGCTTCCTTGAAAGTCTATATCCCATAGGCGAAACTACGGCGGGTGCCGGGGGTGCCAGGCACCCCCTAGAATTTTAATGCATTGCTGTGAGATATGGGGCCATGAATGATGAATGGATGAACTAATGAATATTTGTTTGTAGTGCATCCCCTGGCAAAAATTCGTAGTTTCGTCAATGCTATATCCGCGGATAATTGAGTGATCAGGTTCACCCCACTGATCAACTACACCCCAGTTTACGGTACCTAGAATAACTCAATGCTCTATTCTGCTTAACTTCATAAAACTCATGTTGAAAAAAGAAATTGAAATGTTCACTTGTTTTACCTGTTAATTTGAATGCCTTTAGATCAAAGAGTTCTTGGACAATCCAGAAGCAACTCAGCTTAGCATTACGAAGTTCATAAGTATGAACTGTTATCATAACATTTCTGATGATCACTGGTTACACTTGTAGATTTGAATGGTCCAGAGCAAGCCAGTTCGGTATATGTTTCGCTTTATGAAGCTCGTGTCTGTATTGTAGAAAGTTTATCCCAGAAGGTTGCTTTGAAAGTTAAGGAGCTTCGTTCTTCTTCTGACGTAACGTCCCCTCTGGGATTAAGCCTGCTTCTCAGCTTCCAGCATTTCTACAGTTATGAACTGAAAGTTGCCTCTGCCCAAGAAAGTCATGGAAATTCCCGTCACGAAAAGTTCTTGAAACAACCGGGAATGGAAACCGTCACCCTCAGCAAGATCACAGCTGAATACCCACGCCTTTACAGCTGTGGTTTTATGGGCCCTTAGGATGCTAGGTCATTGGGCTAAAGATTATCAATGCGAATCGATTTCAGACCCAATGGACGTTAGCCCAAACAATCATAATGGATGAATAAATATTAGGCCAAATGTTCGACCCATAGAATATAGGGCCTCGAAAATACAGCCTATTGTTTGATTAAGGAATGATTTCAGATGGAAAAGTTAGTAAATTGGTCACCAAGCAACAGTGTTGATAACGCCAACCAAAGTGCATCCCGTTTTTTGAGAAGACTGAAAATCTTAAAACATTAATAGGGTAGCGAGCCACTTGGGCAGTGCAGTGGCCGGCATTTTGCGCACTTTTCGCTTTAACTCAGTTAATTCCAAACCAATTGACTGGAAATTTTGCACACGGCTAGATACTATGCTGAGTTACAGCAGAAAAGTGCCCAAAATAGGAGCCCTTCCGAGATGGTTCCACTTCCCTGAAATCAATTAAATCAGGATATTTCCAGCAGTTGATGATGATGACCGATAGCTTAATCAGTATTTCACAAATATCATGAAATCTCAATTCAAACAAGTTTAACGTTCAAACAAGTCTACGTACCGTTTGAAGAAAAATTAAATCCAATTCCAATAATCAGTATCACGTGCAAGCAATCTAACACTCAAAATCACTTATTTACACAAAAAACACAAAAGATATTCGATTCACAAAAAAAAACTTGTATCAATTCCGGCATCCACCGCACAACAGAACGCGCGAACTGATCAGAACCGCAGAGAGAACGAGAACGCCCGGACGCGCGATGCTTTCTCTCCTAATCACAACCGTTGACTGACCCATTCGTCGAAATTCATCTCTTAGAACTCCAAAACCATGTGCCAGCAGAGCTTTTGGTTGCCCTCCCCCATAATCATCATCATCATCTTTAGCACCGTCGTCGTCGCATCATCGTTGGTATCAGCAGCAGCATCCCGCTCGTTGCTACTCATACTTCCAAGCAGGCAGTGGTAGTATAATGAATGCTGTAAGTTCTCGGTGAATATCGTTTGCCGGTTTGCAAATTCAACTGTGGCCATTAGGGTGCCAATGAAAATCGAATTTTCGAATTTCAAAAACGGGTAGTGCTCAAAGGTTTCGTCTCCTCAAAAAAAGTCCCCATGCAAAATTTCAGCTCAATCGGACTTCGCTAAGGGGTGGCCCAAAGCGGTCAAAGTTTGGCTGTTTTGAAACACGAAAAATATCCCAAGGTAGGGATACATGAAAATTTCGAAATCGAAATTTTTTTTTTGATGCCAAATGCCTTAAAAGTGCATGAAACGTCGAGATCTGGTGTTATCTCAAAAAAATTTTTTTTTGAAAAAAATTGACTTTTTGGACTTAGAAAATTTTTGAGTTGGGGGAGTGAAATTTATTTGAAATGGAGGATTTGAATTTAGTTGCTGAAATGTTCATAGCAATAGTACTGGAACATGTCTTATATCATCGTTGGCAACTACTAGCATATTATATATCATATATCGTTAGGGTGGTTCACTTATTTGGCATTAGGGTGGTCCTTTTTGTTAAAAAAAAGATTATAGTATTAAAAATCTCATATAACTGTAAGTCATTTTCAATGTTGAATATATATAATATTTCATTAGGGTGGCTCATTTATTTTTATTTAGGGTGGTTCTTTGAGATGGAAATTAAGAACAAAAAAATATTTCCAGAAAACTTACCAGTCATATTTTTGTATAGTTTAAAACCATGATCCTTTATTGGCATGTAACACTTTGTTAAGATATTCCTAGACCAACATGTGAAAAGGGCGTAACAACCATTGCGAATTTCTGCTTCTTCTGTCCCTCCCGGGTATATCCCCAATTATTCATGAAATCTTTTATTTTCTTTTTAAAATTTTGAATCTTTTTTTTTTTTGGGTGCTTCGCTTATTTTGCATAAGGGTGGTCCTTTTTGTAGAAGAATAAATAAAAAAAACATAATAGTATCTGTATTGTATTTTCCGTTAGGGTTGTTTTTTTTTTGGAAATTAAGATCAAAAAATACTTCCAGAAAATTCAATCAGGTAATCTTTTTCGTATAGCTTCAAGCCATGATTTCCTACAAATCTTTCGGTGACTTATCAATAATGAGATCTCTAATTATTATCTCTCCTCTTGTCTATTTCATTAATCACGGCATCAATATAGTGATTAAAACCGATTTCTATCTACAGAATTAAATATTGTGGTACGGACAATCAAAGGGATTTATTTACTAGAGAGGTTCATCTCATTGTAAGATTTTGAAAAGTTTTGTGAGACTAAATTCAAATATTCGGGTAAATATTTATTCAGCTGTTTCTATGAGGAAGAAGAGTTAAGTTTGAAGAGTAGAACTGTTTCTTGAACCCCTAAGATGAGGAAGTTTTTTATTAATGCGGTATTAGCAGGTATAATTTACTTTTGAAATGGTCAAGGCCAAGCATGTCCGTACTGAGCGGATGAAATTTATGCTCTTTTGATTTACACCACCAACATTATCGTATTCATGCAAAAATTCACTTCAATTCCACTGGAAATCATAAGTAGATTTTTTCCATCTAACTAAACATTTGAAACTTACATGATTGGTTAGTGAAAATATTCCACTGGAAAAATCCAATAGCATTTAAGTGAAATTTTTCACTACAAAATTTAATAAAATTTAAGTAAATTTTCAGTATATTTGGAACAACTTTGGCCATTTTTGTTTTTGTTTTGTCTATTTCGAGATTATTAAAAAAAATTGGTTTGTCTCCGTTTTATCGGAGACCCCCAAACGGTTCCCTAGTAAGGATGGAAACATAAAAATCACAGAACATATTGCCATCATCACACTCATGCTTGGTTCGTTAGTGATGGCTGACAATAATTCGCTTCATTTTTCATACATTCGACTTCAGTAAAACCCACTAGAAAATCATATACATTTTACAATACAATATAGTACCAAATTTTCAATAGCTTTTCTTTGGAGTTTCACTAAGTTTTCAAGCGAATTTTACTTAATTCATTTGAACTCACTGAAAACATCATTTTGAACGGTTACTTGAGTTTTTCCAGCGAAACTAAAATGTATTTTCCTCTCAGTGTATTTTAACTGATAGAAGGATGTTGAAATAATTTAAATGTCTTTTCGAACTGTCAAAAAACCGCAACGCAGTACCACACTGAGCCAAAAGCCCAAAATCGCATATTTTGCCCTATAAATCGGGGTATAGCTCAAAATTGTGACGTGCTCGAGCAAATCTGAGCCCGGATTCGGATTCAGCGACCCAAAAACTGTCAGAGACACATAAGTTTGCTTTTGAGACAGACCAAAATTTAATTTTTGTTTCGCCGTCTTATGTGCTCTCTCTTGTCCGGAATCCTTGTTGGAAACTGATATTACGCAGAGGAATAGCAAAAAAGAAAAGGAAAATAAAAGTTCAAAAAATCATATGTAATTTAATGTAATGTATCAAAAACCTATCAGCATGAATTTAGTGAATATCACAAAAACGTTCCCACTCTTCCGTTACGTCCCTTTTACTACGACCAGGCTTGTTCGCACTGAGCGTATGAAAATTATGCTCTATTGATTTACACCACCGAAATCATAGTATTTATGAAATCTTCCTATCTTAACTGATAAAAGGATGTTGAAATAATTTAAATGTCTTTTCTAACTGTCAAAAAACCGCACCGCAGTACCACACTGAGCACACGGAGAGAATTTCACTCGGGTGAATTTTAACGCTCCGTGCGGAACTGCGTTGAGGTTTTTTGACAGTTCGAAAAGACATTTAAATTATTTCAACATCCTTCTATCAGTTAAGATAGGACTTACTTACCGGTCAGGCTAAGGCCGGGGTGGCCTCTGCTGTACATAGTAGCCGCCTCCATTCCACTCGGTCCATGGCTGTTTGTCTCCAGTTCCGCACTCTGCGTAGGGTCCGCAGATCGTCCTCTACTTGGTCGACCCACCTAGCTCGCTGCGCTCCACGTCTTCTTGTACCGGTCGGATGACTCTCGAGAACCATTTTAGTCGGGTTGCTATCCGACATCCTGATGACGTGACCCGCCCACCGTAGCCTCCCGATTTTCGCGGTATGGACGATGGTTGGTTCTCCCAGCAGCTGATGCAGCTCGTGGTTCATTCGCCTTCTCCAAGTCCCGTCTTCCATCTGCACTCCGCCGTAGATGGTACGCAACACCTTCCGTTCGAAAACTCCAAGGGCGCGTTGGTCCTCTGCACGTAGGGTCCATGTTTCGTGCCCATAGAGGACGACCGGTCTAATCAACGTTTTGTAGATGGTTAACTTCGTGTTACGGCGAACTTTATTCGATCGTAGAGTTCTGCGGAGTCCAAAGTAGGCACGATTTCCTGCCACAATGCGCCTCTGAATTTCTCTGCTGGTGTCGTTGTCGTCGGTCACCAGTGAGCCCAAGTACACGAATTCTTCAACCGCCTCGATTTCATCACCGTCGATATGAATTCGGGGTGGCGGGCGCGGTGATTCCTCCCTGGAGCCCTTTGCCATCATGTACTTTGTCTTCGACACATTAATGACTAATCCGATTCGCCTGGCTTCACTCTTTAGTCGGATGTACGTTTCCGCCATCGTCTCAAATTTACGAGCAATAATATCAACATCATCGGCGAAACCAAGCAGCTGAACGGATTTCGTGAAAATCGTCCCACTCGTGTTTATCCCCGCTCTTCGTATTACACCCTCCAAAGCAATGTTGAACAGCAAGCACGAAAGACCATCACCTTGCCGTAACCCTCTGCGAGATTCGAAGGGACTCGAGAGTGTCCCTGATACTCGAACTACGCACTTCACTCGATCCATCGTCGCCTTGATCAACCGTATCAGTTTATCCGGGAATCCGTATTCGTGCATAATCTGCCATAGCTGTTCTCGATCGATTGTATCATACGCCGATTTGAAATCGATGAACAATTGATGTGTGGGCACGTTGTATTCGCGGCATTTCTGCAACACCTGGCGGATGGCGAACATCTGGTCCGTTGTAGCGCGTTCACCCATGAATCCAGCCTGATATTGCCCCACGAACTCTCTTGCAATCGGTGATAGACGGAGGCATAAAATTTGAGAGAGTATCTTGTAGGCAGCGCTCAGTAGTGTGATCGCGCGGTAGTTCCCGCAATCCAACTTGTCGCCCTTTTTGTAGATGGGACAAACGATACCTTCCATCCATTCCTCCGGTAATACTTCCTCCTCCCAAATCTTGGTAATGACCCAGTGTAGTGCTCTCACCAGTGCTTCTCCACCGTATTTTAGAAGCTCGCTTGGTAGTTGATCTGCTCCAGCGGCTTTGTTGTTTTTCAACCGGCCAACCTCCTCCTCAATCTCTTGGAGGTCAGGGGCCGGAAGTCTTTCGTCCTGTGCACATACTCCTAGATCTGTTACCACGCCACCTTCGGTACTTGCAACGTCGCCATTGAGGTGCTCATCGTAATGCTGCCGCCACCTCTCGACCACCTCACGCTCGCTCGTGAGAATATTCCCGTGATTATCTCGGCACATGTCGGCTTGTGGCACAAAGCCTCTGCGCGAGCGGTTCAGCTTCTCGTAGAACTTTCGTGTGTCCTTAGCGCGGTACAGCTCTTCCATCGCTTCGCGATCTCGTTCTTCCTGCTGGCGCTTCTTCATCCGGAAGACTGAGTTCTGCCTGTTCCGCGCCTGTTTGTAACGTGCCTCATTCGCTCTCGTACGGTGTTGCAGCATTCTCGCCCATGCTGCATTCTTCTCGTTTTTCAACTGTTCACATTCGCCGTCGTACCAGTCGTTTCTGTGATTCGGAGTCGCGAAGCCTAGTGCTGTAGCCGAGGTACTACCTATGGCGGATCGGATGTTCCTCCAGCCATCTTCAAGTGTAGCTGCGCCAAGCTGCTCTTCCGTTGGTAGGGCCACTGCTAACTGCTGCGCGTAGTCTTGAGCCACTTCTACGTTACGAAGTTGCTCGATGTTGAGCCGCGGCGTTCGACTTCGACGCGTGGTGATAACTGTCGAAAGTTTTGAGCGCATGCATACAGCGACTAAGTAGTGATCCGAATCTATATTCGCACTGCGGTATGTGCGGACGTTGGTTATATCTGAGAAGAATTTACCGTCGATTAGAACGTGGTCGATTTGGTTTTCTGTTTGATGGTCGGGTGATCTCCAGGTGGCTTTGTGGATATCTTTGCGGGGGAAGAAGGTGCTTCGGACTACCATTCCACGGGAGGCTGCAAAGTTTACGCATCGCTGGCCGTTATCATTCGATACGGCGTGCAGGCTGTTTCGCCCGATTACCGGTCTGTACATTTCCTCCCTTCCTACCTGCGCGTTCATGTCGCCGACAACGATTTTCACGTCACGCGGCGAGCAACCATCGTATGTTTGCTCTAACTGCGCGTAGAACGCTTCTTTCTCGTCATCGGATCTCCCTTCGTGTGGGCAGTGGACGTTGATGATGCTGTAGTTGAAGAAACGGCCCTTAACTCTCAACATGCACATCCTTGCGTTGATCGGCTGCCACCCGATCACACGTTGTCGCATCTTGCCCAACACTATAAATCCTGTTCCCAGTTCATTGGTGGTGCCACAGCTTTGGTAGAAGGTAGCCGCTCGATGCCCGCTTTTCCACACTTTCTGTCCAGTCCAACAAAGTTCCTGCAACGCCACGATGTCGAAGTTGCGGGGATGTAGTTCGTCGTAGATTATCCTGTCACATCCTGCGAAACCTAGTGACTTGCAATTCCATGTTCCAAGTTTCCAATCGTAGTCCTTATTTCGTCGCGTGGGTCTTTGCCGATTGTATCGAGTCGTATTTTCTCCTATGTTATTCGCAATGGGGATTTTTACGGGTGGCTTATTGGGCCTACGCCAACACTCCTGTCTCGCCGGAGGGCCATCGTGCCAGTTCTGTTTAACGTCCCAACCAACACTGGGACGACCACGCTGATGGGGCTACCACCTTGGATCTAGCTGGGCGTGGTGCAGCGTTTCTTACTCAGCCGCTGGATGCCAGAACAGACGCTGTTTGAGCCGCACCTCCTTGGTGAACAGACACTCGGATCGTACCTCCTCAATCTAGCTGAAGTCAGAAGGACAACAGTGCCCAGGCTGCACTACCAGCTAAGCACACAACTCTTAGCTGGCGGTCTTTGTCATCGCTTGACCCGTGGAAGCATGAGGTAGGAACTTGTGAGGACCAGAGCAATATTGGACGCTCTCCTTATCGACTCACCGTTTTGCAGTTAAGATAGGAAGATTGCATGAATACGATAATTTTGGTGGTGTTAATCAAAAGAGCATTAATTTCATCCGCTCAGTACTGACACGCTTGGCCATGACCATTGCAAAAGTAAATTATATCTGCAAATACCGCATTAATTAAAAACTTCCCCATCTTAGGGGTTCAACAAACAGTTCTACTCTTCAAACTAAACTCTTCTTCCTCATAGAAACAGCTGAATAAATGTTTACTCGAGTTTTTGAATTTAGTCTCACAAAACTTTTCAAAATCTTACAATGAGATGAATCTCTCTAGTAAATAAATCCCTTTGGTAGTCCGTACCACAATATTTAATTCTGTAAATCGGTTTTAATCACTATATTGATGCCGTGATTAATGAAATAGAACGAGAGGAGAGATAATAATTAGAGAATATCTCATTATAGATAAGTCACCGAAAGATTTGTAGGAAATCATGGCTTGAAGCTATACGAAAAAGATTACCTAGTTGAATTTTCTCGAAGTATTTTTTGATCTTAATTTCAAAAAAAAACAACCCTAACGGAAAATACAATACAAATACTATTATCGTTTTTTATTTAATTTTCCACAAAAAGGACCACCCTTTTGCAAAATAAGTGAAGCACCCAAAAAAAAAAAAAGATTCAAAATTTTAAAAAGAAAATAAAAGATTTTATGAATAATTGGGGATATGCCCGGGAGGGACAGGAGAAGCAGAAAATCGCAATGGTTGTTACGCCCTTTCCACATGTTGGTCTAGGAATATCTTAACAAAGTGTTACATGCCAATAAAGGATCATGGTTTTAAACTATACAAAAATATGACTGGTAAGTTTTCTGGAAATATTTTCTTGTTCTTAATTTCCATCTCAATGAACCACCCTAATTAAAAATAAATGAGCCACCCTAATGAAATATTATATATATTCAACATTGAAAATGACTTACAGGTATATAAGTGATTTATAATACTATTATCTTTTTTTTAAATTTTTCTACAAAAAGGACCACCCTAATGCCAAATAAGTGAACCACCCTAACGATATATGATATATAATATGCTAGCAGTTGCCAACGATGATATACATGTTCCAGTACTATTGCTTTGAATATTTCAGCAACTAAATTCAAATCCTCCATTTCAAATTCATTTCACTCCCCCAACTCAAATATTTTCTAAGTCCAAAAAGTCAATTTTTTTCCAAAAAAAAATTTTTGAGATAACACCAGATCTCGACGTTTCATGCACTTTTAAGGCATTTGGCATCAAAAAAAAATTTTCGATTTCGAAATTTTCATGTACCCCTACCTTGGGATATTTTTCGTGTTTCAAAACAGCCAAACTTTGACCGCTTTGGGCCACCCCTTAGCGAAGTCCGATTGAGCTGAAATTTTGCATGGTGACTTTTTTTGAGGAGACGAAACTTTTGAGCCCTACCCGTTTTTGAAATTCGATGGTCAAATTTTTCCCATACATTCCATTGGCACCCTAGTGGCCATTCTCGCAACCGGCGCGGCGTGGTGGGCGACGCACAGGTATACAAGCAGATAACAAACGATCGTGGTGATAACTCCCTTCTCCTTCTCTTCTCTTTAGTATTGTTCTACCTGGATCTCTTTACTGAAACGAATGCCTGGTTGAGAATCTTCTGATTAGCACATCTAAGCCAGTTTAAGAAAGCTCGCCAACCGGTCTACGATATTGATGTTACGATCTGATGCAGCATGTGTTTTAGATCTTCGATGGATGAACGAGGATCTAATTCAGAATATCGTGTATCGAGGCATCTGGTTGACCTGGACATCACAGACAAACAGGTGAAACATTTGTTACATTCGTTGGGGTCAACGATGAACTAGAAACTACGTGAAACGTATAAACTGAGCAAACCTCATCCTCGAGTATAAATGTTGCGAGCACCAAGTTCAACCTTTTATTAGTCCTTTTTAGGGAGATTCACTTAACCACACAGAAAAAAAAATTCATGTAAAATTCAGCGAAAAATCATGCACATAAAGGGAGCGCTAGAGTTAGTGCATATTTACATGTGATATCATGTAAATTACGTTACGTTCGTGTAAATTTTCGCTAATAGTCGCGTAACCGGTTGGTGTCCATGATGGTTTACGCGATGGTTACGATTGTAATGTAATTTTACATTATATCACATGTAAACGTGCACTAACTCTAGCATTCCCTTTATGTGCATGATTTTTCGCTGAATTTAAATTACAAATTTTTTTTCTATGCCGCTTACACCGCTGATTCAATATTATCGTGATAAAACTTTGCGATCACCAAGACAATATTTGACTTTTAACTTTATACTATGTCTGCTAACTAGTATGCTATGTCTGCTTGGCTGTGTGTAGACAGACATGTTAATGAATATTGTCATCAAAACATATCACTTTTGTCTCGCACGTGTTGTTCACTAGTCGATCGTCGTGTGATTTGTCTGATCTATATAAAGCAAAACATTTTACATGAGTTATAGAGTCAACAATCACTGCAGTAATTCTACCATGGTAGAATGTGAGACGATAGTACCAGTAGATTTACCTGTATTTGTTGGCACTATCAGCACAGACAAACATACATTTCACTCTACGCACTTCTCGTTATTCTTATTTTTGAATGTTAGTTCAAATACAGCGACCCAACGATTTATGAATCGGCAAAAATGACCACAGTTTATGGATCACTCATTTGATCAACATGGTGATTCATAAATAGTGTACAAAATTAAGGTGATTCATCGGTGTGGGGTCTCTGTACCCTTTAGTTCGCAAATCGCTCGCTCACGGTGCATGCATCGTTTTTGGCTCCTGTTTGACGTTTGCTCATTCCCGCATCTACTCAGCGGTTTGCGAAACACAATGCGAAAATTGTCAGAATTCGCAATTTATCCATGACATATTTCTTGTGAAATTTACGCTTCGTTTTAAAAGGTTATCCGTGATATCTACTACGTTTTTCGAATATTCTACTGATATTTTCTTCATTGAGAAACACTCAGGCTCGGATTTATTTTTTCTTTTTTAAGGAGTTGCTTCGGATATTTTACGGAAAACTCCCGAGAGAATTTCGCACAGTAAATGAAAGAATTTCCAACAGTAAAAAAGAAATGGGAGGAGTTTCGAGATAAAATCCCCGAAGAAAATCCTGAAACATCCTGGAAAAACTTCCGTCGGAGTTCTCAAAGGAGCTTCTGGAAGAATTCTCGAAGAAACTTCCATAAGAATTTCCAGAGGATCATGCCAAGCACCACACAAGTCACAAAGGAGTGTCGACAGCGCAGGTTTTTGGCTTCAAGTTATTCTGCCTTTGGTGCTTTGAGTTAGAATTACATGAATGTTGCCCCTATAAAACCAAAAACCTGCGCTGTCCACACTCCTTTGTGACTTGTGTGTTGCCAAGGGTTGTGTAATGTTCCCGAAGGAGTTTTCGATAGAATTTCCTGGAAATCCTTCGGAAGAATTCCTGAAGGAATTTCAGGAAGATTTCCTGGCTGCCATTTTGAAAGAATTTTTGAAAAAGTCTTGAATAAAGTTTTTTCTGGAGGATTCTTGCAGAAAATTTTTGTTTGAGGGTTTTCTTTAAGAATTTTGAGAGAAATTATCGAAAGAATTACATGGAAAACTTCCGGAAGAATTCTTAAAGTCTCTTCTGGAAAACTCCAGCAGCAACTTTTGAAGAAAATTCCAGAGCAACTTTTTTTTTAAAACAAAATTGGTTGTTGCATCTACATGTCATTTCTGGAGAAACATCCGGTAGATATCCCTGAGGAACTTCCATGAGATTTTTTCCAGAGAAATTCTGAAACTTTCAGAAGAATCTCCAGACGATCTTGTGCAAGAGTTCCTGGAGGAACTTCCGGAAAAAATGGCTGAAGAATTTCCCAGAAAACATTCGGAACAATTCCTAACAGAGTTTCTGGAAGAATCCCCGGATGGCATTTTTAAAGAATTTCTCAAGGGATTTTGAAGATTTTCTGGAGAAACTTCCGGAAGAATTCCTGCAGAAAATATAACAATACCAGTGTGCGATTCGCGATAGCAATAGGAGTCATTATATGCCGCTTTTGTCCGCGGCGACTAAGAACACTAAATATACTTTATCGGTGAGGTCGTTCCATAACAAGAAACTTTCGTTTATTTATCATACAAATATTGAAAGGTTCGTCACGTGAAGTGTCGACGCAAGTTCCAGAGTCACTTTCTTGTTAATATTAAGTATCTTTCTTCCAATTTTATACATTTAGAAAATGATTTGAATGGTTCGTCATCTTCGGTGTCGGCATTTCATGAAACTTATCCTATTTAGCAAACAAATATTGAAATGTTCGTCACGTGAAGTGTCGGCGCAAGTCCTAGAGCCACTTTCTTGTTAGTAATAATTAATTTACTTTCAATTTTACATTTATAAAATGATTTGAATAGTTCGTCATCTACGGTGTCGGCATGTTATAACCACAATGGAAATATGTGTTTTAGATGTTGCATGAAGCACACCACTTACCAAAGTGTATCCAGATCATGCGACTTTTCCCCTCCCCACTAACAAAAACCCCTTCCTGTGACAGTCGTGGAGAAGATGAGGTGATCTCGGTCTCTAGTAGCAACGAACGTCACACTACCACTCCTTTCCTTCCCCGATGACCGTAAGGACGTGGCCGGCGCCGTTATTGACTTAATAAAGCTTGGAATTCTCGAAAATGCACATTGAGAGCGGTAGCTACTCCCAAGCTCCGTTTGTTGGTTCCCTGTGCAATTTCGATTGTTCTGGTCAATCACGGAGTAGCAACTACGAATTGTGCGGTCATCTATGCTCTCTGCTATGCTCTGCTAGAAACTTCCGGAAGAATTCCTGCAGAAAATCTCGGATGAATTTCTAAAAAGAACCCTTGGTACAATTCCTGGAGGAACGTCTTTGAAAATTCTCAGAGAATTTACTGTGAGAATTCCAGAGAAACTACGGGAAGGTTTCTCGGAGAAGTTTTAAGAAGAATTTCCGGAGAAACTTTTGCTACGATTCCCGGAGGAACCTTTGGAAAAAAGTTCGGAGGAACTCCCCTTCCAGGAGGAACATCTTGTCTGGAAGAACTTCTGGAAAAAATCATGGGAATGAACTTCTGGGAAATTCCCGGAGTTACTCCTGGAATAAATCTTCTGAAAAAAAACGCACGGTAGACCTTCCGGAAGAATTCCGAATTTCAAATAAATTTCTGGAAATACTTCTAGACGAATTTTCGGAAGAATTATTTAAAAATCCGGATGGAGCTTCTGGATGAATTTTCCAAGGAGCTTCTGAAAGACATCACGAAGGAACTTTTACAAATGTGTATGAAGAACTAGCATGAGCGTTAAAAAGAACAAAAAAAAAACAAAGTTCTCAACTAAACTTTGACAAGAATCCCGGCAAAAATCTGGAAGATCTCCCTAAGCAAACGGAAAAATATCACCAGAATTTCTTGAAGAAGTTCCAGCGACCCTTCAACATGAATTGCGGAAGAAACTTATAGAGGAATGCTTAGTAGAACTCGAAAAGAAAAATTAGGTGAAATTCCAGGAGGAAGTCTCTGTTAAACTCCCAGAAGAACTTCGAGAAGAATTCCCGGTGGAACTCCTAGAGGAGTTCTCAGTGAAACTCCCAGAGGAGTTCCCAGTAGAACACTTAGAGAAGTTCCCTATGAAACCATGAGAGAAATTTCCAGTGGAGATCCTAGAAAAAAAAAATCAGTTGAACTATCCAGAGAGGGCTCCAGGAAGTCACAGAGGAGCTTCTGGAGGAATCCCCAGAGGAAATCTTTGAGAAATTCCCGGAGCAACCTTAAGAGTAATTCCAAGTGGAAGTTTTAGAAAAAAAATTCAGTAGAACTATCCAGAGAGGGCTCAAGAAAACCACATGGGAATTTCTGGAGAAATTCCCAGAGAAAATCTTAGAAAAAACCCGGAGAAACTAAACAAGAATTTTCTTTAAAACTCCTAGATGAATTCCCAGTAGACCTCTTAGAGGAATTCACAGTTGAACTCTTAAGAAATTTTTGGTGGAACTCCTAAGTAAAACCTGGTGGATCTCCTAAAGGTATTCCCAATGGAATATCTAGATGAAATTCCAGTGAAATAGCAATTCTAAGTGGAACCTAGAACCTGGAACCTAGTGTACCTAGAAAAAACCACAGTGGAACTCGCCAGAAAAAGCACCAGAAGTTCTCAGAGGAACGTCTAGAGAAATCCCCAAAGGAATCCCTGGATGAATTCCTGGAGGAACTTCTGAATGGATTCCCATTTAAATGTGTTCCAAAGGGTTTCCCGACGGAACTCCTGGAGAAATCCCCGGAAAAACTCCTGTAGGAATTCGCGTTGGAACTCCTGGAGGAATTCCAAGAGGAAATCTTGAAGGAGTTCTTGGAGGAACACTTCTAGAGGGGCTCTCGGGGGAACTCCTTAAGGAATTCCCGGGAAATCACTTGAAGCATATCCTGGTGGATTCCTAGAAGTATTCCCAGGAGGCATTCCTAGAGGAATTCCTAGAGGAATACCCAGTGGAACTCGGACATCCTTAAGTAATTTCCTAAATAATTTAAAGATTAAACATCACTATCTGCGGCGGAACTCTTGTAGTGTTTTGCAATGGAATTCCTGAAAGATCTTGATAGGGAACTTGTAGAGAAATTTTCGACCGAACTCCTGGACGAATTCCCAGTGAAACTCCTAGAGGAATTCCCAGTGGTAGTCCTAAAGAACTTCCCAATGGAGATTCTATGAGAATTCCCAGTAGAGCTCCTAGATAGATTTCCAAAGGATACTCAAGGAATTTATGAAAGAACTTTCTAGAAAAATTCCCGGAGGAACTCCTGCAGGAGCTCCCAGAGGAACTGCAACAGGAATTCCCAGAGGAACTCTTTTAAGAACTTCTTAAGGAATTCCCTTGGATCTCCTGGAGAAATTCCCGGAGAAATTCCTGGAAGGATTCCCAAGGGAACTCCTGGAGGTATTCCTGGAGGATTTTCTGGGGGATTCCCGAAGGAACTTTTAGATGAATTCCAGGATGAACTCCTGGAGGAATTCTCGGATTAATTCCTGGAGGAATTCCCATATGAATTCCTGAAAATTCCTGAAGATATTCCCTCTGGAACTCGTGGAGGAGTTCTCGGTGGAACTTCTGGAGAAGTTTCCGGAGGAACTACTAGAGGAGCTCCCGGAGGAACACCTGGAGGAATTCCTGAAGGAACTCCTATACGAATTTACTATAGAACTCTTAGAGGAATTCCTAGTGAAATTCGAAGACGACATTTCAGTGGAAATCTAAAGAAATTCCCAGTGGAATTTCTGGACAAATTTCAGTGGAATTCTTAGAGGAATTCCCAGAACTTCCTACATAACTAGAAGATTAATATCACAATCTGTGGCAGAACACCTGAAGTATTTCGTAATAGGAATTGATGAAACTTTCAGAGAAACTTCAGAATAAACTCTTTAATGGGACTCCTAATGAAATTCCGAGTGAAACTAATACTAGAATTTCCAGAGAAACTCCCAGAAAAATTTTGAAGGAACTTCTCTGGGAACTCCTGGAGGATCTCGATAGGATTGTAATGTTGAACTCTTAGCGGAATTTTCGTAACTGCTAGCGAAATTCGCAGTGAAACTGCTACTGGAATTTCCAGTTAACCTTTCAGGACGCCCGCCATCATGCAACCAAAACTGCACCACGTTCGCGCCGTATACAACGAGCGATGTTTTTTTTGGTTGAGTTGTACTTTTTACAACAGCGCACGCCCTGAAGGGTTAAACTCCCAGAGAACTTGTGAAGGAACTTCTCTAGGCATTCCCGGAGGAACTCCTGGACGAATTCCCAGTGGTGTTCCTAGAGGATTCCGCAGAGGAGCTTCTGGATTACTTCCCAGCGGAATTTCTAGAGTAAATCCCGGCGAAACTGTTGGAGGTATCTTCTAAAATGGTGCTGGAGAAATTCCCTCTCTTCTGAGAATTTGTGGAAATCTCTAGATTATTTCCATAACCTTATATACATACAGCTCTATTGTCCGCTAGGGCACTACGAGAGCTATTGCAATGAATTACCTACATCGGCTGTTTTCCTACTCTCCGCATCGACCAATGTGGCGCTAGCTTCTATGCGCGAAAAATCGCTAAAAGTAAATCGCAAAAATATTGTATGGCGAATACCATCTAAAGGCATATTATTCAAGGTGGAACACATTATTCGAAAAAATATTTGGTAGTAGTTGTGCACAATGGTGACCACTATTAAGCCTACCAAATATGTTTTCGGGAAAAGCTTTGTATTTCAAGTAATTCAAGTTTAGATGCATTTCGCCATACAAAATTAAATTGATTTACTCCTGCTGATCAACTGTGGCTGCGCGCAAAGCGGGTAGTCCATTGACAGTTGCACTTATACTTTGTACACAGCGCCTAAGTGTATTCTAATCTACTATATCGAATTAATTACCGCTGTGCTGCTTTCGGTTCGAACCGACGTAACAGTGGTGTTTCAAACTTTTAGAAGGTAAGCACTTAGAAAATCATTATCAAATCTGTTTGCTCTATCCCAAATGAATGAATCTTTTTCATCCAAAGTTCCAAACTATTTGGAATGCGACCAGGGTTTTTATAAATTGTCCCCCTGTTATTGGCTATTTCTGGTCAAAATTGGTTTTAGGCGGAATTACTTAATAGCTTCCAACGTTTCGGTTGGCCCCTTGGTTTGGGCCTTCCACAGGGAGGTTGATAGGCGTACCACTAGCGTTTCATCGCCCTTTGCTGGGCTCCAGAGGCACGTTATCCTCCATTTGGGACATTTGTGCCATCGCCAAAATAACAGCCTATTTCATCATCTACCTGAGGGAAAAGGAAGGAAATAAGGATAGGGAGGAAGAGACGAACCAGCGAAGGGCTGAAAGTCTCTCAAATAAAGATAAATCAATCAATCAAATCAATCAGGATAGGGATGGGGATAAGGTAGGGAAATAGGAAAAGTACCCTGGAAGAGGATACTAACGCATAAGCGTACCAAAATGGGTTCAAACAGCGCCCTGAAAAAGGCACTGCAATAACGCATAAAGCGAAAGAAAGCCTATAGCTCTTTACCACAGCGGGTTAAGAACAACAGAATATCCTCTAGAAGTCAGTTTCACTTAAAAAGTGTTTACCGAATACTCGGAAACGCAGTTGCGCAAAAACTGGTCAGTTACATATCAACTGATACGAAGTTCCATAGTCGGATTCACAGCTATCACATCATTTGTATGTGTATGTATCAGCTTGCTGAATATTCGCCATGTGATAGCTGAGTCGGCAGTGGCCAGTCAATGCTTTGACCAGAATGCTGCAATTCTGCTTTGAGATTTGTAAGACACTTCGCCACCCTTGGAGATGACTCAATACAATACAATTTGGTTTGACGACATGACTCCAAACTATTCCAGTATTGTCTGTGTTGAGTAGCAGCCCAGGTGTGAATCTGAAGCTTTACCCAACACTTCGATATCAAAATAGCTGGCTCAGGGCCAATGAAGTCATGTGATGCTCCAGTGCGAGCTAACTCATCAGCCAATTCATTTCCAGCGATGGAAGAAAGGCCAGGTACCCATACAAGGTGAACAGCGTTTGCTAAATTCAACTCCTCGATTTGAGTTCGACAAGCGATAACTATCTTCGACCTGGAGTTGGCCGAAGCAAGTGCTTTAATAGCAGCCTGGCTATCTGAACAGAAGTATATTACTTTGCCCATTACGTGCTGCTGAAGTGCTGATTGCACTCCGCACATAAGAGCAAAGATTTCGGCCTGAAAAACGGTGCAGTGTCTACCAAGTGAGTAAGACTGATACAGCCTTAGCTCACGAGAATAAACATACCATCTAACAAGCTAGGTAGTCGTCGGCAAAACCATAAGTAGGAAAACCGCTATTATTGAGTTGCCTCAATAGCGTATCTGCTACGAGATTCCACAAAAGTGGTGATAAGACTCCCCCTTGGGGGCATCCACAAACACTCAATTTCCTAATCCCTGCTAGACGCAATGTCGAGAAGAGATATTGGTTTTTGACCAGTTGATGAATCCAATTGGAAAACATTGGAGATATACCATGACTCCGTGCGGCTTCCAATATGGCATCGAAAGGCACGTTGTCAAAGGCACCCTCGATATCTAAGAAAACACCCAAACAAGATTGCTTTTGAGCGAATGCTTTCTCGATATCGTAAACAACCTTGTGTAAAAGAGTCACAGTGGACTTACCAGATTGGTAGGCATGTTGGTTCACATGAAGAGGCACGTTGGCCAGATGAACATCACGGATGTGATGATCTACAATGCGTTCTAAGCATTTCAGAAGAAAAGAGGTCTAACTGATAGGTCTGAAATTCTTTGCTTCTTCATACGACGCACGACCCACTTTCGGAATAAGCTTTACAGTAATATCCCACCAGGATTTGGAAATATACCCTGTAGCAAAACTGCGAACAAGTATTTTTTCAAAACATGTTTGAAATGATCAAATCCCTTCTGAAGCAAAATAGGATAAATTCCATCTGCCCCAGGGGACTTGAAAGGAGAAAAGCAATTAAGTGCCCACTCAATCGATTCTATAGTTACAATACTCCGAGCCAAAGCCAGGGAATCGTATCTACAAGAAAAGACATCAGGTTCATCCGAAGATGTGATATCCACTCCACACATCCAGGGAAGTGTGTGCTGAATAAGCATTCCAGAACTTCCTCATCAGAGGAAGTCAGATCGCCATTTGGCAAACGAAGTTCGTTCACTCGGGGATCCTTAGATTTCGCAAGGATTTTATTTAACCGACTGTCTTCACTCAAACTGGAAACATTTGTACAAAGGTTTTTCCAGCCGGATCGTTCAGCAGACCGGAAAGCTTAACTGTAGGCCTTGCGAGCCGACCTTAAACCAACTCTTTCTACATTGTTTCCTGAGTTTCGCCAGATCAAAGTTCCACCAAGGGGTTCCTCTTGTGATCTTCACAGGCCGTAGAGGGCATGCTTCTTCAAAAGCTTCCATGATGAAGGTCGTTGTTTTATCAACGGCATCATCTAAATCACTCGGAGTGTCAATGGATGGTGAGTATCCATGAAATTTGGCCGCAACCAAATCAGTAAAAAGATCCCAGTTTGTTGACCGGAGATTCCTGAAACGCAATGTTTGCGAAGTAACATTTAAGGACAAGGTATTTGGAGTACATAGCTCAAAATTTCTAGAGCACCGTTTTTTAAAACCGTTGAACGGAGTTGGATGAAAATGCATCACGCTAATTGTTCAGTGGTTTTCAACAGCGTGATGCATTTTAATCCAAATCCATTCAACGATTCTAAAAAACGGTGCTCTAGAAATTTTGAGAAATGTACTCCAAATACCTTGTCCTTAAGTAGTACAGATCTTACATTACTTAACATAGGCAACCGACCAACCTTCATGGTATCTGCTAGAGAGGAAGTGTTAGACATAACGCTTTGCTCTAGTAGAATTAGTCACGAGCTGACCAATTGGCATGTGTCAGATGAAGAATCTTTATCTGACCATCGCTACATCCTTTTTGAACATTTAAGGACAAGGTATTTGGAGTACATTTCTCAAAATTTCTAGAGCACCGTTTTTTAGAATCGTTGAATGGATTTGGATTAAAATGCATCACGCTGTTGAAAACCACTGAACAATTAGCGTGATGCATTTTCATCCAACTCCGTTCAACGGTTATAAAAAACGGTGCTCTAGAAATTTTGAGCTATGTACTCCAAATACCTTGTCCTTAAGTACTCCATCAAACTGGAGCCTCTCAAGTTAATGTCTGAGCTGCCCCAGATGATATGGTGAGCATTAGCATCACTGCCAACAATTAGCGGAAGGCCTTTTGAAGTACAGTATGCGATGACTTGTTTGAAAGCATCCGTAGGGGATGGTTCATCATGCGGTAAATAAACCGAACAATATACGTATTTCCTGTTGAGGTTTCCAACAGATACAGGGGATAGACAAAATGATCGGGACAGACAAAATTTTCCCTTCTCAAAAAATATTCAAATAGCTGTAACTTTTCGAAAAGTGCATCAATTTTTCTCAATTTTTTACTGTAAGTGGATCAACTAGTTGTGTATCAGTGGACAAAATTTGAAATAGATCGGGCTATTCTGCACGAAGTTATGAAGATTCTAGAAAAAGGTATATTTATCCGATAGCCAACTTTGAGCTGTTATATCTCCGGATTCAATGAACCGAATGCAATGAAATTTTGACCATTTACGACTTATATGATGAGCTCTGAAAAACTTTTGACTTAACTTAAAATTCTTAATACGGAAGAAAATTATAACGATTTGATTATTTTTCTAATAAAACACCAAATTTTCTTAAATTTCAACATCGTTTCAAAACTCAAGATGCTAATTATAGTTTATTTATATTCCCTCTAATTGTCTTGAATATAAATATGTTTTGAAAGGAAGTAACAACATAGCCGGCAATGCATTGAAAAAGTAATGGGATGCATATTAAAAATAGACCAATTAACTAAAAAATCATAAAATAATGGAAATCGCTATAACTTTTTCTCTTGTGAATAATTTCAAGTTGAGTCAAACGTTTTTCAGAGCTCATTATATAAGTCGTAAATGATCAAAATTTCATTACATTCGATTCATTGAATCCGGAGATATAACAGCTCAAAGTTGGCTATCGGATAAATATACCTTTCTCTAGAATCTTTATAACTTCGTGCAGAATAGCCCGATCTATTTCAAATTTTGTTCACTGATACACAACTAGTTGATCCACTTGCAGTAAAAAATTGAGAATATTTGATGCACTTTTCGAAAAGTTACAGCTATTTGAATATTTTTTGAAAAGGGAAAGTTTTGCCTGTCCCGATCATTTTGTCTATCCCCTGTACATCAATTGTGATAGCACATACATCTCTGGTGGTTAGTTCAGAGATGAGTGTAGCAACTATTGCGTTGTTGACAAGCACACAGGCTCGAGGCATGACACGTGAGTTTGCCATTTCATGTTTATTGGAAGTAGCAAACTCCAGATTCCTAGATAGAAATTCCCCTTACGGAAGTAAGGTTCTTGGACCAAGGCCACTTGGGCTGAACCATTTTGCATAAGTCTGCAAAGATTGATTGTTGCTGTTCTTTTATGTTGAAGATTGATCTGAGCTATCCTAACCTAAGCCACTACCCAAACTAGGCAAGATTAAACTCTTCGCAACAACAGCTCAACAAAGAACAGCAGCAACAAAACCAGATCGGTATCGATTGGAAAACGCCAAAGACGAGGATACACAGAATACACTGTGTAAAGCATAATGCGAAACCATATAGGTGAAAATTTAAACTAATTAACAACATCTTCATAATCCCGCCCTTATTCAGCCTCAAGTGAGACTAAAGAAGGGCAGCCGATTGTCTCGGAGAAACACAAGGCCCACTGCACCATTGCTCCGGTTAGCGCAGTAAGGGTAACATACTGTGGAGGGCGCCCTGGTACTCCACAGGCTCCGTTTGCCGTTAGGTTTTTATAAGACCCCCCTAACCATTCATTCCTAGGCACGGTAAGCATGAAGCCGCATCACACCATGAATTAGGGGTCACCTGTTGGTGGACTCTTACCATCGGAACAGGCGGTCCGTAGTGTTATTCTTAGCCAATTGAGACAATCGCTACCGACACTACACAGCTATCTAGGCTGATCGAGAAAAAAAGTTAATTTTATTGATGATCAACTTCATACGGGCCCGAACAGCCGGAATTACTTAATAGCTGAATTTTCATTAAAACACATGAATACGAATCGATGAATATAATATAAATATAAATATAATATAAAGAGTCATCCTCATTGGTTCATCCGTTCGTGAGTTGTGTTTCATCAAAGGTTGAAGTCCCTCATTTTATAAATATAAGATGCAACTCCAGATTATAATGCGTTTGTCCAAAACGGTGGATAATTATGAGCAGAAGACATACAGTGTATCAATCAATTGTCCGTACAGTATTTTTTTGGTCAAAATAATTTTTCATTCAAATGTTTATAACTTTTTTTATACGTCAATCAAAAAACGCTGAAACTTTCACCAATCATAAACTATATATTGAAGCTACATTGGTAAAATTTTTAGCTAGATCGAACAAGTTTTCTGAAATTTATATAACTTTTAGTAAAACTTATAAGATTTTTTAACACATTTTTAAAACATTATATCTTAATATGTACTCGATGAAACTTTTTCAATCTTTTTTGTGCTACTGCTTATACCTAAGGCATTCATATGCAGCTTCGTTTGAAGATTTATATTCACTACAAAAAATATGAAAAATCTGTATATGTTCAGAGTATTATTTGGAAATTTATCTTATTTTGATCAATAAAAGTGCCAAGTGTTTTCAACATTTTTAAACTCTCTTAATGTAATGTTTTTATACAGGACCTACTAAACTACATATGAAGAGTAGGTCCTATGCATTTTTCGTTCAGTTAATGCACTTTTATTGGTGGAAAACGTTTGGCACATTATATGTGCAAAATATGGTAATTTTTTGAATATCATCAACTACATAAGCACATTTTTCATATTTTTTGTAGTGAATATAAAACCTCAAACATAGCTGCATATGAAAGCCTTAGGTTTAAACTGTAACACAAAAAAAAATGAAAAAGTTTCATCGAGTATATATTGAGATATAATGTTTTAAAAATGTGTTCAAAAATAATATAAGTTTTACTAAAAGCTCTATAACTTTCAAAAAACTTATTCGATCTCGCTCAAAATCTCACCAATGGAGCATTTATATATTTCAGCGTTTTTGATTGGCGTATAAAAAAGTTATAAACATTTGAATGAAAATTTTTTTTGTCAAAAACTTTGCTGTACGGGCAATTGTTTGATACACTGTATTGGTGCAGAATTTTCCCTTTGTTTTACTCAAGACACTTCACATTTATAGCATAACGAATAAAATGCGATGTTCAAACAAGGACATTAGTCAATACACGCACATTCAGTTGATCTTACTTTCTAACATTTCCGTATCGTATCATATAGCTTAAATTTACACCTTGTACGGTGAAAGGCCACATCAGTAACATCTTCCCTAACACAGTACCGTTCATTTTTCACCCCCGTTAACAGAGATGTTCTCTTATCACCGGCAACATTTGTACCGCATTCATCTTCTCTTGTTCCCAAATCAGAGTGGGTAACCAATCAACGCTAAAGTTCATTAAATGTACTGTAAACATTCCCTTCCTACGGCGAATAGGTGCCAAGGCTACGGGAGTTGTAGTTGTAGGAACTGTGGAAATAGGTTGTACCTACCAGGTTGTAAATCAAACGGAACTAGCAATGCGCCTCCAGCAGGTTCTACCTATACAGGCTTGTCCGCACTGAGTGCATGAAAATTTTGCTCTTTTGATTTACACTACCAAACCCATAGTATTTATGCAATCTTCCTATCTTACCTGATAGAAGGATGTTGAAATATTCTAAATATCATTTTGAACTGTCAAAAAATTGCACCGTAGTGTCACACTGTGCGCGCAAAGCGAATTTCACCCGGGTGAATTCACCCCAGTGAATTTCTCTTTGCGCGCTCAGTGCGGCACTGCGGTGCGATTTTTTGACAGTTCGAAATGACATTTAGGATATTCAGGCATCCTTCTTTCAGGTAAGATAAGAAGATTGCATATATATGATGATTTTGGTGGTGTAAGTCGAAAGAGCAGAATTTTTATGCGCTCAGTGCGGACAAGCCTGTACCTATACATAGCTAGAATGATCTTTCGGGTCTAGGTTGCTATTCACGTGTCACTACTTTCATCGAACAAGTAGAATTTGCTGCTAATGAGGTCATCGGCTCATGTTTTCTGAACAATAGTGTAAATTTGCGCTTGAGGCACTTGATGAATAGTAGTATCGGAAAGCATTACGCTGTAGATCTCTGGATGATTCAAATCGTGAAATGTTAAAAATCATAGAAATATCTATTACGTGAAGATTCTAGACCGCAGTGATTTTGGCTTAGACGCCCGCAGCATGGTCTCTTAAAATAGCTGCGGCTAAGCAATACGCCCATAAATAAACTCCAAGAATCAACCAGTAGAATGTGAATCGATAATTTTTGAAAACTCAACCTTTTCTAGAAATATATCGACAGTTTATTTTTTTGGTTTATTTCCTGCTTCAAATATGCTGATTCATTTAAATTTTCCACCAAGCAAGAACATCCGTATGCAAAAACGAACAGCTTACTCAACAGTTTGGCAAGAGCCAAAAGTGCAAAATAACACACTAATTTGTTCGGGCAGTCGACCGACCTAACAAGCAACCCAACAGCCATCCGGGGATTTCTGGGACCGGTCTGCCGGCCGTCCCATCAGTCGCGAGCGCAAAAATGTTCTCGACCAGCAGACGCGCGTCGCGAGCCCGCGTGAGCGCCGCCGGACTAACCGGAATGACCGATGAAAGTGAAGAAGATTGGCCTTTTTCTTTCTCTCTTTTCCATGATTTGGCCGAAACCGGTTTTTCGCGCATATCATCATCATCGGGCTTAGAACGAGCTTTATCACACATAAGACAAAGGAACACAAGAGATTTCGTTCTGAATCAGCAGTCGCGAAGGGTTGGCTTTACAAGTAGGGGAGACCGGGGTGAAATGCTCCCACATGGAAAATGAAAATTTAAGCTTTTCAACAAATGTACGCCTATCAGAGCGCTAATGATTAATTTAGCATTAGCTAATTTCCCAAATGAAGGAGAACGTCCCTCTAGAGCCGACTTACTGATACCATTAAGGTGGAACATCAATAAATCCCTTTCCAATTTTCCATACAAACTTTAGAGGCACAAACATGATGAACGAAGTATCGAACCAAGTTGCACTTGTTAATCCTGGCTTTTCTCACTTGCAAAAGAGGCAGATTATCCAAATCAGGTGCTTTTGTTTACTAGTTTTCGAGATCGGTGCTTTTGAAAACGTGAGTAGGGGTCCAAGTCGGGAGGCCATATTTTTATACTCTGATGTTTATCCTTGAGCAAACGCGCACAAATTCGTTGGTGATATAGTCATAGATCGCTGTTATGGTGCTTCCCAAGTAACATTTTGATGATCAATTAGTCTTGTAGAGGTTTTGGGAACCATCATAAAACCTTATTTCTTTTATTTTGGTTTTATAACGGTTCTAAGAACCCCTTTGCCACGATAGATCTAAAAACAAGTCGCTGGGAATTATATACCCAACAAGGAATAAAAAAATAAAAAAGAACCTTTTCAAGTCTCTTTGTCTCAAAAATGTTACTTGGATTTCTTCTTCCCGTTTATTGCTAACCCAAGCAACCAAAAGTTCGGACAAAAGATCATTTTTTGGCTTATTCAGCTATTGAACGATTCACGAATAGCATTATATGCAGCCCACATTTTAAGTAATTAACCGAACTTGAGTTCACAATAAGTTCATGTATGTGGTTGGAAAGAATGCTATTCAGCTTAAAAAGAACTTGTTAAAGAACTGCTGAAAAAAAATATATTTCTTGTTTTCACAAATTTCCAATCGATTTTCACCAGCTCAATATTTATTATGCTTGAATTAGGTTTTAATTAATATATGCTTCTTTTACATAATTACTTACACCAAGATTCGAACTCGAGTTTTCCTCGTTGCAATCAGGCTTCTTACCACTGCTCCATGGACGTGTTGTGTAACAGCACATAATTTAACTTAAAGTGCTGATTCTATTCAGATTCAATGTCACACAACATGAAATTCTCTTAGAAATTCACTTTAAATAAACCGAACTCTAAGTGAACTTCAATATTTGACACTTCTCTCAGGCACCCTCTCCGGTTGGTTTCTTCGTGCAGGTGCAGTTTCATAATATATTTCTTCATGTTTTGGAAGTGTAAAGAAAATTAGTTGCAGGAGGATAAATTGTGTTCAACGGTGATTTCGTGAATCCGAACGGGTGTGCTGAAGGACTGAGCATCCTGAGAAATGCAACACGGGAGCTGTGCATAACTTGGTGCGTAATGTGGTGATCAATTTGATGTGGCTGCTGTTTGAGAAAAGTGATCTTTATTCCGGTCTTTGTTCAGTGTTGTGCAGTAGAAAAAAGGCTCAGTTCGACGATTTTCCTCATAGAAAAACGATTCAGCTCTTCAATAAAGGTAGGTGTGAGCGCATTATAGAGTGAATTTACAAATTATCGTGGAAGCAAAAACATAAAGTCGGAATTATTGTGTGTGTTTTTTTCCTCTCGTGGTGTTTTATTTTTGTTTTCTCCGAGGTTCGGTTAACGTTCATTGAAAGTACGGTTAACGCTTAAATAAACTTTGTGCAATGGAGTTCGGAACAAGGTCCCAAGAGAACTTTTTGTGAACATTCAAGTTAAATACTAAACTTTTTTGAAACTTTTGAGTTCTAACAAGTGCTGGTCGTCCCATTATTACGCGTTAAGTTCGGTTTGCATGTATGCAGCTTGATTTGAACCAATTGTGAACTTTGGAGTGCGCTTATAAAGTAGAGTCCGAACTTTTGGTTGCTTGGGAAAGTACAGAGAGTCGGGGCTAAACATTGACTCTAAGAAAAGATTGACGGAATTATCCAACGGTCGCGAGGTGTCCTAGCTACGTCCTTGCGACAGCTGGGGATATGGAAGAATGGTTGGTTTGATATCTACTTAATAGAGACCTCTGCTTCCCTCATAGACATCACAGGAAGTTGGCTGTTATTAGTGGTAGAGGAGCCAGAGGGGCTTCAGGAATTTTCAGGGGAACTCCAGAGGGGCTTCAAGGGTTTCAAGACATATCAGTGGGGCTGCAAAGAAGTTTTCAAGACATTTGAGGGCGTTTCCGTGGATTTCAGAGGGTTTCAGCTGATTACACAGCGTAACAAAAATTATTTTTTTGTCTGTCTCAAGAGCAAACTTACGTGTCTCCGAAGGATTTTGAGCCGCTGAATCCGAATCCGGGCTCAGATTTGCTCCAAAACGTCACAATTTTGAGATATACCTTAATTTATAGGGCAAAATATGCGATTTTGGGCTTTTTTGACTGCAAGCCATGAAGCAAGGAAATATTTTTTTAAGCAATCAAAAGGTTAACTGGTCGATTAACATCTAAATTAACGACTCATGCAAAATATTTTGTTTTAACAAATCGAATTTGATAGTTTTAAGCGATTTATGTTAGGTACGATATTTCCCATACAAGTCACCCTCCAAAAGTTGCATGCAAGTTTTCATACTAACATAAAATGCTTTAATCTATAAAATTTGATTAGGTAAAACGAAATATTTTGCAAGAGTCGTTAATTTAGATGTTAATTGACCAATTAACCTTTTGATTGCCTTAAAAAGATATTTCCAAGCTTATTGGCTTGTAGTCAAAAAAGCCCAAAATCACATATTTTGCCCTATAAATTGAGGTATAGCTCAAAATTGTGACGTGTTGGAGCAAATCTGAGCCCAGATTCGGATTTAGCAGCCCAAAATCCTTCGGAGACACATAAGTGTGCTCTTGAGACAAAAAAATGTTGCGCTGTGTTACAGATGGCTTCCGTAGAGTTTCAGGGAAGTCTTCGGGGGTCTCAAGGGGTTTCTGGGACTTAACAAGACATTTCAGCGGCTTTCAAAGGGACTTTAGAGGGCTTCAGGGCTCTTCGTACAGTATAAGGGAAGTTTTCGGGGGAAAGCGTCTCAGGCGAGTTTTCTGAGGAGGTTCAAAACGTTTCGACAGGTTTTAAGAAGTTGAGTGTAGTAAAACACATCTATGAGACGTCTACGTGACGTGTACTGGAGGCGTGAAAGATTTTCTTAGAGGTATTCAGGCTTGTTAGTGTATTTTCGGAGGTGAGTACAATCCGTTTTTTATCTATGTCGTTTATGCTGGGCTCAATCACGTGTAATGGTTTACGGAGCCGAAATTCATTTCTAGTATATAATTACTGTCAGTTAATAGCTTTTATGACCAAAGTTAGTAATGGGAGCTGCTGGAGGAATCCCAGGAGAAACACTTGGAGGATTCTCTGACAGAACTCGTGGAAGAGTCCCTAGAGAAACTGGTGTACGAAACCCTGAAGGAACTTTTGCATGAATGCCTGCTGGTTAATAATCTCTCTTAGAAAGATCCCTGCAGAAACTTCTGATGAAATCCCTCATTGGAATTTTAGAGCAATTCGAGGAGAAATCCTAAAGAATGTCTAGGAGGAATCATCGAAGGATATCCAGGAGGAATCCTCGAAGGAATTTCAGGAGGAATCACCGAAGGGTTTTCAAGAGATATCTCCGAGAGAATTACTGGACGAATTCCAGATGGAAATCCTGGAGAATTCCCCAAAAGAAATCCTGAAGGGTCCTTTTAAAAACTCCATGAGGAAATCCTGGAGTTACCCTAAGGAAATTCTCGAAGGGACTCCTAGAAAAACCTCCAATGGAGCTCCTGTAGGAATTCCTGAAGGATCTTCTGGAGAAATCTGTGATGCAACTCCTGGAGGCATCCGTTAATCCTCCTTGAAAAATCTTCGAAAGAACTCCAAGAGCGATCCCTGGAAGATTTTTTTAGGAAATTCCTCGAAAAGTCCCTTTAGGAACTCCTAGAGGTATCTTAGAAGAAACTCCTGGACTAATTCCTGAATGAACTTTAACAGGAACCCCTGAATAAACTTTTAGGAGAATACCTAAATTCTTCTAGAGATTTCCATGAATCCTCCTGTTAGTATCTCCGAAGGAACTCCTGGAGAGATCTCTGAAAAAACTTCTGGAGTGATCTCTGAAGGAATTAAGGAGAAATCTCTAGAGAATCTGAAACTACTTGAAGAAACTCCTAGATTAATCTACATAGGAGCTCCTGTAGGAACTCTTGTAAGAACTCCTGTAAGAATTCCTGAAGAAACTTCGGAAGTGTGGCATGCATAGCAACAACCCATATTTGTGAGAGACACTTGAAGTTCCGATGTTGCCATAATTCTTAGAAGACCGTACAAGCAGTCAAGTACCCCGCGGAGACAATTCTCACGCAAAGGAAACGCATATGCAGCAGTGCACAAATCAGTTCGATGGCACCGAGCACATCATGCAATTTGACTATATCTCGATTTACAACGCGACCCAATCGCACAGGTTAAGCTGTTACCAGGGCGCACCATATTTTGCCTTCTCCTGCACACACCCATACTAGCGCATCGATACCAACTTCAAGTGCCTCCCGTAGGTAATCTGTAGATTAATGCCGTTTTTCTTTTTTAACCTGGGTTGGAACTGGATTGGCGGAAAATGTGTAAACAAACAACGTCAAACAAACTTTAGTACAAGCGAAACCGAAGTCGCCCAAGCAACCAAAAGTTCGTATTCCACTTGAAGAACGAACTCAGAAGTTCAAGTTTGGTTCAATTCCGGTTTCGTTGAACTTAATTCTTCAAAAAAGTTACTCTTGTATTGTTTATGAACTTGGAAGTACATGTACAAGCTTTTGACTTCTCTTAAAAACGACATTAAAATCGAAAAAAGGTTCAAAAAGAACTTAGGTTGAACTTTAAAACAGAGTTCAATCAAATATTAACCGAACTCATGTTGAACTTTTGCGTGCCTTTAAAACTCAAATATAGTTCATTTGGACATATTCCAACAACTTGAAATCATCCGTTACGAACTTGCTTCGAACTTGTTTTGAACTTACTACTCAAAGTTCGGATAAATATTAACCGTACCAAAAGTGAACTTCACTTGAACTTCGGCGACAGCGGGACCGGGGAGAAGTTCTCATTCAATTAAATCACTCGGAAATCGAGCCCAGCAGCCACAGCTTGTGTTGATTTCACAAGTACACTTTGTTCCACTATAATATTTCAACGTACTTACTTGTAATCAATGCAAAGGATCCGTATTGTGTGGCTCAAACGCTGCCCCCGCAGCGAACAATTGTTCCCCCCAGGATTCCGCCGGGGGTTTTTCGGCTGCGCACAAAAATTTTCCAGCTTTGCTGGATGTTTTCACACCCGTCTCACTTGTCACTGCAGCGCGCCGGTAATCGCCGCAATCGTAGTCACTGGATACCAAGCTGAAAACTTATAATCTTTTCTTGAAGTCGATGCACTGGCCCTAATTTATTGCTTTGCACTGCGAACCACAACAAATTGGAAATGTCAAACTGTGTAAGTTCACAAGAAGTTCCACGTGAACTTCTTTTGAACTTTCGACTTCAAAAAGTATTCCAAGTTCAGGGAAAGTTCACACGCGAACCTGAATGAGCTCTACTATATGATTATATGATATCAGCACATTGAGTAAAATCCCACAGTGCCTAACAACACATACATGGAGTAGTGGTTAGGCACCGACTTTCAACGAGGAGAACCCGAGTTCAATTCTCAGTAAGTAAAAAACATCAAAAATTATTTCAAGGTATTGATCAATTTGGATTCCACATGAACTAATGTTTCTTAATAATGAATTACTTTTGAGGACTAAACACATTTTTTTCATTTTTTCGAAGTTTATTTTTAAGCTGAATAACGTTCCTTTCAGCGACACAAGTGTACTTTTTGTGAACTCAAGTTCGGTTAACTACTTAAAAAGTGAGCTGAATAGAATGCTATTCATCTTCTTTCGAATAGCTGATTAAGCCCAAACATGCTATTTTATCCGAACTTTTGGTTGCTTGGGCGGGTTGGGGTTGAAACTGATCTGATTCAGTTCCAACCTAGGTTGGAACTGGATAATAAAGAAAAACGGCATAAGAATCGAACAATAAAACATTATCAGTTTAACAATCAAACTGTGCGTTTCGGTGTCGTCGGAAAAGAACGCCCTTAGTGAAACATTCAATAGAAGATTTCCCTGGAGGGAATGCTACACTTATTTCGAAAACACCTCCTGTAGGAGTTCATGAAAGAACTTCTGGAGGAATTTCCAGGAGGCACCCCTGAATCCACCAGGAGAAACTTTTGAAGGAATTTCTGGAGGACTCCTTGGAAGTACTCTTAGAGGAATCCTTAAAAAACTCCTGTAGAATTGACTGAAGCAATTTCTGGGGTAATTCTTGCTATAATTCCAAGGGGATCCTTGAAAAAAAAAAATGCAGGAAGGATCGCAGAAGGAACTTCCGTAAGAACCCCTGATGGAACCCCTGGAGTGATCACTGAAGGATCTCCTAGACCTATTTCCTATGGGAGGACTTCCTATAGGAATTCTTGAGCGATCTTTTAGATGAATCACTGACGGATCTCCAGAAGGCATACCTGAATTCTCTTGAAAGAATCTCTGAAGGGATTCCTGGAGTAAGCCATGAAGGAACTCCTGTCAGAATTCCTGAAGCATCCTTGATGAAACTCCCAGAGGTATCCCTGAATCCTCCTGGATGAATCCCGGAAGGAATTACTGGAGACATCCCTGAAGGAACTTCTCTGGGACCTATAAAAGAGCTTCTGGATAAATACTAGATTGGAATTTTGGATGAATCTTCAAAGCTGTTTCAGGAGGAACCTTTGCAGGAATTCTGTAGTAATCATCGAAAAAAACTCCTCTCCTGGAGGTATCACTAAATCCTTCTGGATGAATCTTTGAAGAAACATCTGGAGGGATGGGATGATGAACATCATGTAATGAATAATAGTAATACGTAATGTAATGAAAAATATGTAATAATACAGGTGGTGGCGGAAATGTTTGGGATAGGCAACTTTTTTTTCTCTCACAAAAAAGTTCAAATTGCTGTAACTTTTCAAATAGTGCATCAAAAAATCACAAATTTTGACTGTTCGTCAACCTATTATATGTGGTACAAATTTGAGCTCTATTGGTTATTCTATCACGAAGCTAGAAATTTCATTCAATTCAGTATACTGGTTTCCGATGTATGACAGTTCAAAAATTAGTTGTCTAAAATAATAGTGTTTCACTTCGTGAAAGATTAACCAATCGAGCTTTAATTTATACCAATGATGTACATATAATAGGTTGATAAACAGTCAAAGTTTGAGATCCCTATCCCAAACATTTTGGCCATCCCCTGTAGTTCCAAAATTTTCGTATTTGAAAGAAAAACCTGGAATTCATTTGAATTTCTTCAGAAGTTCCTAATAAGAGTCCTCTGCATAGTTTGCCTAAAACAATAGGAAGAAAATAAAAAAAAAAATAGACAAACCAAACTTGCAATGAACAGAGTTGAAATAGTTAAAACAGCCTTAAGAGAGGCTTGATGTGAGAAATTGACCTAATTTGTCACTTCCGGAACCACTAAGGTGGCCATGGGAAGCCTGTAATAGGGTCCTAAAATTAATTAATCACGCATGTACTGTACAAAATCAATACCATCACGCATGTACTGTACATGGTATTCTGATTGCAACAGAGCCGATAAACGAAAGATAAGTGAAAAAAATTGGAATGAGTAAAATGGTAAACATGTCTAGTTTGACATTTGACGTCAACGTTGACGTGATGAAGTTCGACATTTTTCAAATTGGGGATTTGTTGTACCTATTCGACGTACACGGTACAAGTACAAACATTTACTCAAATCTTGGGCCTAGGGGCGAGGCACAAGATCTAAGAACTTAAACATATATTTTCAAACACAATCATTGAAAACATCGAACAATGAGAAAATATGCATTTTTAGATTATTATTCGTGGTTTTAGCCAAAAATATAGGTAGAGCTTTGGGACCCTAATGGTGACATTTAAAATTTTCATCAAAGCATATCGCGTGGCATCTCTTTCTTAATGTTTTTTTTTTTCAATGAAAAACCTTAAGAAAGTCTGGTTGTGTGAAATGGAACCGAAGACCACCCCATGTGTCGTAGGATAAAATAAGAATTCCAAATACACTTTGAGAGAGCCGTTCGCGAGCTTCTGCCTTTTCTTTAGTATTTAATCTATCGTATTCTCAAGAGTTCGAACGACAAATTGCATTCGCCTTTCAGCTTCAGGTATCAATAGTTCTTCAATACGATCGTTGATGAAACGATGCCTCTAGGAAAGACGTTATTTTCCTGTGTGCTAAATCCTTATTGGCCGTTTTACCCGAACGGTACCTTTTACACCAATCCCCTCCCCAGCCAACACTCCAGAGTAACCTTTGTCCTACAGGTATTCAATGTCACGATTCGAGCAACGGTTCGAACGGTTCGAAATGGCCAACACAGCACATTGTGCTCTACCGGTGGAGCTTTGCACCTTGTTGAACCAGAGCAGGAACGATCATCAAATCGAACGATTCATGATGGCGCGTATTGTGCTAGGTACCTACCTAAATTATGATAAGAATCAGAGTGAAAATGCTTGCCACTAACTAATCTAGGTAGGTACTAACCAACTGAATTGCTCAATTACCTAGGTATTTACAGCCGCATGCTCTCATCAACTGGCTGTGTGGCGGCGGCGTGTTCCGCATTTTACCATAGGTATTAGTTCATTATCAAGGTCGCCGCATGTTCATGATGCAGCTAGCGCGGCGAACTTGAAATGCATAAGGCATGTTGCGTTTATGAAATGTGAAAAAAAAACAAAGTTCCGCAGTGCTGGGCTACATCTTCTCGAGAGCTGTTCAACAGCTGATTCATGGCCAGAGTGCATGCGGCGAACTGTGTGCGTGCATAGCTAAGTAGAAGCTGAGAGAATGTATCACTTTTAGTTTTATTTCAATTAGAATGCAATTAGTGATAATTAAAAATGATGATAGCCAAGGTGGTTCGAAGATGGCATTTAGCAGTTTATGGCAGAAACATGTTAGAAATCAGCAAATTGAATCTTTCAACACTTTCTTCGGTTCTTCACTTTCTATGATAGTTCAACTAAAGCGCACAAGAATGATTTGCGATAACCAGATTGGTCGCAAATCGGGGAAACAATCAGTTAACTCTTTATAAGGCCGAGGTCGGCTGTTCGGGTCCATATGAAGTAAACCATCAATGTTAACTTCTTTTCCCGATCAGCCTAGATAACTGTGTAGTGTCGGTAGCGGTTGCCTCAATTGGCTAATAATAACACTACGGACCACCTGTTCCGGGGGTAAAAGTCCACTAAACAGGGAACCCCAATTCAAGGTGTCAGGCGACCCGTGCTTATGGATGAATGGTTGAGGGGGTTTAAAATATGCTCGATCTTTAACGGAGCCCGTAACGTAGGTAGATCGCATTTTTGTGTTGCGTTACGGTTCAAGATCTACCAAACCGAACCCTAGTGACATCCGGTTTGTCAAGTTGGGGTAATGTGTTTTGGTGATAAGGATTCATGGTACAAAGTCCTTGTTACTGGTGACAGTTTCTAAAACTGCATGTATTCTGCCTTGCTGATAGTTAAAGAATCGGACTTTGCCAACCCGAGACTACACTTGATGTTAGGAAAACAAACATGCTTTACGTATCAAATTGCGTACTAACCTATCATGGACTGTAAAGTTCTGGTAATTCAAGGACTCACGTGCATTCTTATTGCAGAACACATTCTCTAATTTGACAGAGTTTTGCAACTAGCCTAAAGTCCCGGGTTTTTCTTTGTTGTCTTGGGACTAAACTAGAAGCAAGACATGGATGGGTCTAGAGTTCCGATGCATGGATAAATATCAGTACCACCGTTTTGTTTTTCTCAGAATTCGAATGGATTGTGTTTGATTAGGGGCGCTCTTTCACTGGGATTAAAATCTCTATGATAACGGGACCTTTTCATCGCAATCGATTTCTTGCACCTCTGGGATAACAAAACAGGAACTGTACAGAAATCGATGCTTCATTGCCTCTCAATGACAATGGAGTAGTACGACATGCACTAAATACTAAGGATACGGGTAATGCCACAAAAGATCTAAATACTGGTCGCAGTGGCTCACCCGAACAGAAAAAAAAATGGGCCGGAACAAATCTCTGCATGGGGGGAACTTTAGAGAAAATCGAAATTTGTGTCAGCCTAACTAAAATTTACAAATCTTTACATTTATTGGTAAAGATACGTGATCATATTTGCAACACCAAAAGTAATTTCTAGTGCAAGTCCTGGTAAAACTGCCTCATGAATTTCCGATATTTTTTATTTTGGAATCTCCAGTTTTTATGGAATCTATCGAATACTATCATAATTACACCCAAAACTGTGGCTATGACAATTTTGGCTCCTTTTTAGTTATTATTCACCCAACAATCTATCGGTCATTATATTACTTTTCTTTCGTAGATGCAACCGAATGAGTGATAATGTTTGCACTATCGTACAAATTAGGTTCCCATATCCCGTATCACACACAATGCCTTGGTTTTCTTTGCATGCACGTAAGCTATCATAATCAGTGCTGAAACGTCATTTCGACATATCTAAATTCAACCACCTACAGCTCATTTTAGGAGCTGATTCCGAGAATATGGTATATGAGAAACATGTATGGCTAGACCAGTTCAGTGTGTTTGCAGGTGATACAGAAACCCTATATGTACGATAGTGCAAACATTATCACGCATACGGTAGATAATGACAAAATCTTAATCATAATATGGCAGCAATATCATAGTTTTGTTATTTTACGAGACATATACAAGAAACCCAGCCAACCACATATCGTAAATCATTGTGTGGAAAAAATCGTATATTTTCACATATTGAATCAGAATTGTATAATAATATGTATATTTGTTGACAATGATTGCGTAAAATCGCATTTCATGCCAAATTAAATTTCAATTGCAATTTTGTTTCATAAGGTCGTCTCCAATCATAAAAGGTGCGAGATACTATCGGTAGGATCGCACAGAATCGGAAAGAATCGTGAAAAAATCATACATTCTTAGTGTCAAGCTGCAAGTTCGCTAGCATCGTATAAATGATTTCTTTGAATCGTGGAAATCGTCGCTTCACACCGTATATGAATCTGCTAAATCGAGCTTGCTACCTAAAGGTATAATGAGTATCGGTGAAATCGTATAAAACTATAACAATGTTGTATATCGAGAAAAAGAAAAAAAATAGTAGTCATCACAAATTTGTATTTTTGTTGTTGGTGACACATTCCAACCATGGTAGCAATAATTTCAACCAAATATATAGGTTTTCATACTAGCAGATTACTTTCAATAAGTGATGTATAGATTCCAACAACGATGTGAATTCCGGGCCTCTTGCACGGCACCACTTTTGGTGCCATTCAATGCACAACAACAACGCTCCCACCACAAGTGTCGCACCGTATTATGCTAATTTTTATTCGTTTCATGCCATTCACTTTGAACTCTCTATATTCAACTTGGCAATATAGCCAATAGAGATAACGCGCAGTTCTCAATCAAAGGACCTAAGTTCGATTCCCACTGAACACCAATTGTTTTTTTTTTATTTGAAAATCTTGAGTCGTATATTGGTACTCTCAATCGTAATAAGATCATGCATAATCGTAAAATCGGCAAAATCGTAGAAATTTTTCGAGAAATCGTAAATTATGTTGGATGGAATCGCAGTTATCGTATATATGTTTGGATATGGCCTCCACTTTAGGATGTATATGCCTGTTTTGTGCATTGAATACGATTTCTTTGGTGCTAAATATGTGTGACTATTTCAATTGCAATTTCGATATAGCAACCAAATTGCTGGCTGGGAAGTCAAAATTATGAATAGCGCTCACAACAGTATGGTGAACTTCCGAATGCCTGCTTTTGTTGCAGAAAGAAAATTGAAGTAACACAATTGGGGTTACTCCCGTGGGCACTGGAGTGCCTAAAAGATCGAGATCATCATTTGTTCATTTCTATACCAGAACATTACAGTCACGATTAATAATAAAAAATGAACCGTCAAATGCCTACATTTGTTGTAAAAACCTGAGTGAGAACAATATGGATTGCTCCGGTGGCCACTCCGGTGACGACGTGGTACCAATATGACTATTCATTTGATGCCCCTATAACCATAGCTGTAAAGGCATTTAGCATGAGGGTGACGGGATTTACGGTCGGCCTAGAAACTTTTCATAAGGGAAATTACTCTTACTCCTTTGGGCATATAGTATCTTCGTACCTGCCAAACGATATACATATGTAAAATAATGTTTGGCAGAGATAACTCTCAGTAAATACTAGTAGAAGTGCTCGTAAAACGCTGAGAAGCAGGATTTTTTCCAGTAGGGATGTTACGCCAAGAAGAAGAAGAAGATGACTATCAATCTCTTTGTGTATCACAAGAACAACAGACACGAAAATCCACGAAGGTTGCACCATGTGGCGCCGGGTTTTGGAGCGAAAACTATACGAAGTTCATTATCGTTACCCAATTGACCACCTTCCGGAATCCCTGTAACCCGTTCCGCATTGACCAGACCTGCCCAGAACCCTTCAAAATTGATCTTAAACTATATGTTTCTCATTTCTGCACGCTTCAGCAGAGAAGTTATGCAATAAAATGCATAAAGGGAATACATTTGTGAACTTTCAAGCACATAGCGATGATAAAAACTAATATTTCGGATGTTCCGGATTTTTGGAACCAGTTCTCAATAATTAGTCAATATTAATAGCTATAACTTTGCAATCAAACAAGTAATCAGGACCGTCCAAGGATCGTTGGAAAGGTATTCACGTGGACTTTGATTATCCACGTGAATACCTTTCCAACGATCCTTGGACGGTCCTGATTACTTGTTTGATTGCAAAGTTATAGCTTGCCAAAGTTAGGGTCTCTAAAGCGGCATTTTTCAGTTGAAGCAGGTTCCCGGTGGCCACAGTGGCCAAATCCAGATTTCTCCGGTGGTTTTGAAAACTAGACTTGTGTCCCTTTCATTTGAGCCAAAGAGATTCAAAATCGGACAAGCCACTGATTTTTGCGAGCTGTCCAAAGTTTAGGGTCACAAATGACCCCAGGGTCTTATTTGTAACTTTTTTTTTATGGGAGCGCCCCTAGGGGTCATTCAATGCTTTTGATTTTTGGGAAAGGTTTATTTCCGCGAAAAAAAATAATTGTCAGAAAATTTCAGCTTGCAAGGGTTTGTTAAACAAAAGCTACAGAGAATTGAAATTTGAAAAAGGTCAAAAAAGACCCCAAGACCTTACTAAGGTTAAGGACAAACGTCTTGAGATCCCGCTTCAACAGTGCATCAGAATTTCAAACTCACAAATCTCAAGAAACAAGATTCACACAACAGTGCATTTCATTATTCTGTTCTTGCTCACTCGTAATAAGCTTAAAATAAGAAGATCAGGTGCGCTGGTTTTGTTTACGCAGAGATTTGTGTCCTCGAAATCGTGAGTAGGTACCAAAGTCGGCCATTGTGGCGGCCATTTTGGGATTCTAACAAGTCTGTCCTTAAAGGCGATGTCTGGAGCATTCTCTTCAACTCCCACGGCAGCGTTCGAAGTTCTCTTTGACGTTGCTCCACTACACATTCATCTCAAACAAGAAGCACTTTCTTGCACTTACCGTCTACGGGTACTCGGTCCACTAGGGGAAACTACTGTGAACCGCACATCAACACACACCTCGTTGTTTCCACTTTTGGTGAATTGGGACAAAATTGTCCTTGCTCCAAGTGATCTTACAATTGCTTGTAATTTTCCATATAGGACATTTTCCACGAAATTCATTTACCGGGAAGAGTGGACATCTGGATATCTGGAAAGAAGTATTTCAGACGCGCATCGTATGTTACACTGATGGCTTACAGAGCAGGTGCTGGTGTTTATTCTCGTGAGCTAAGGCTGTATCTGTCTTGCTCACTTGGTACAGGATGCGGCAGGAAAAAATGCGAAAAGTTCAAGGCACGTGGAACGTTGAAACATAGATTGGTTAATGTCAAATGAACGAAAACGAGGTTTGAAGTTGAAAAACACTCGCATTTTTTCCTGCCGCATACTGTAGACACAGCACCGTTTCTAGGGCTGAAATCATTTCTCTTATGTGCGGAGTGCAATCAGCACTTCAGCAGCACGAAATGGGCAAAGTAATATATGTACTTCTGTTCAGATAACCAGGCTGCTATTAAAGCACTTGCTTCGGCCAACTCCAGGTCGAAGATAGTTATCGCTTGTCGAACTCAAATCGAGGAGCTGAATTCAGCAAACGCTGTTCACCTTGTATGGGTACCTGGCCATTAGAGTGGGTCAACGTTGTATGGAGAAACTTGAAATTTGATCGTATCAACCCGGAACAAAGCTTTTTCAACCTATATTAGCGTCCAAAACAACTGTGCAAAATTTGGGAGCGATTCGTTGCTTCCCCGTATTCCGCATTGCGATTGAAATTTGTATGGAGGTTAGTATGGGAAAACGTACTTTTTCGCATTTTACTCATAAATTGAATTCTTTTCTCTAATACCATGTAACTGATAACGTTAAAGTATAGCCTAGGATATGCTGAAAAACTTTGCCGAAGACCGCAAAGTGATCCGATGCTTATGAAAAAAGTTATTCGCCTGGTAACTTAGGCCAAAACTTGAGATTTTATTATTGATGTTATTCCTTTACATGTTAAATGTTAAGCACCACTAGGAAATCAGTACGTTATAACTTTTTTCACAAGTGTCGGATCACTTTGCGGTCTTCGGCAAAGTTTTTTGGCATATCCTAGGCAATACTTTAACGTCATTGGTTAGCAGGGAATGAAATTATCAGCAAATTGAGACGAAAAACGGCATTTTTCGGGCAACCGATTTTTTCTGTTTTTACTTTTCCTGTGAGAAATGTTTATCGGTCGTTGCTGTTTGTCCCCGATCAAAGATAGCCGAAAACTAGAAATCTCTCTTTTCATTTTCGCTATCCAACTTTATCCGCCTGCAAATTTATCGCGATAATTATCAGAAGGCAAATAACAAAAATTTGCCGCTAGCGGGATTCGAACCTAGACCCTCCACAAAAATGTGTATGAGCGCGCACCATAACCACTCGACCACACAAGCTGCTCGAGAGAGGATAGAAATTTTATACATAAAAGCTACAGCCGGTGACGACGGGACTACGGGAAGGCGAACAAAGAGCAGAAAGCAAACCAGTCAACTTTTCATTGCAGATGATAATCGATTCTCGACGCTGCGGAACGAGCGAAAACACATTCTCGGGAGAAACCCGGGTCTGAATTTATCGCACGTCTTTTTTCGCCGATAATGCGTGTGGGAGAGTTTTCTACTATCGCGATCGTGATCGATAATTTCATTCCCTGTTGGTTAGATCGTTTTAGACGAAAAATTTCAATTGATGAGAAAAATGCTAAAAAGCACGTTTTTCCATAGTAAATTCCAACCAAATTTCAATCACAAAGCGGAATACGGGGAAGCAACCAATCGCTCCCAAATTTTGCACAGTTGCTTTGGACGCTAAAATGAATCGAAAAAGCTTTGTTCCGAATAATCGACTTTGTTGTCCCAGTCTACTGGCCATTCTTCCATTGCTGGAAATGAATTGGCTGATGAGTTAGCTCGCACTGGAGCATCACATGACTTCATTTGGCCCTGAGCCAGCTATTCCGATATCGAAGTGTTAGGTAAAGCTTCAGATTCACACCTGAGCTGCCACTCAACACAGACAATACTGGAATAGTTTGAAGTCATGTCGTCAAAACAAATTGTATTGTACTGAGCCATCTCCAAGGGTGGCGAAGTATCTTACAAATCCGTCAAAGCAGAATTGCAGCATTTTAGTCAAAGCATTGACTGGCCACTGCCGACTCAGCTATCACATAGCGAATATTCAACAAGCTGATTCATTTGCATGTGATAGCTGTGAATCCGATTATGGAGCTTCGTATCATGTGATATGTAACTGTCCAGTATTTGCGCAACTGCGTTTTCGAGTATTCGATAAACACTTATTAAGTGAAACTGACTTCAGAGACCTGAATATTTAGGATATTCTGTTGTTCTTAACCCGCTGTGGTAAAGAGCTATAGGCTTTCTTTCGCTTTATGCGTTATTTCAGTGCCCTTTTCAGGGCGCAGTTTGAACCCATTGTGGTACTCCTATGCGTTAGTATCCTCTTCCAGGGTACTTTTCCTATTTCCCTACCTGTCCTTATCACCATCCTCATCCTTATTTCCTTCCTTTTCCCTCAGGTAGATAATGAAATAGGCTATTATTTTGGCGATATCACAAATGTCCCAAACGGAGGAAGCCGGCCTTCTGATACCTGATTGGTCGTAAATCGGGGAAACAATCAGTTAACTCTTTATAAGGCCGAGAAAACTAAAAGATGTATCAATGCATACTATTATGGAAATGATTATATACATGATTACATGTACAAAATAATTTTTGTTTGAAAGAAACTTTCAAAAATCTAGGTGCCACTGCCCATTTGGCGTACTTTAAACTTTTTAGGTGGCAATATTATTGCCACTGCCCGTTTGGGGTACTTTGTATCACTTGGCTATGAAAAAAGCCCTAAAAGAGATTTTAAAGTGGATGAAGGCCTAACCCATAATATTTCCTGTGTGGTTCAGTTCATATGAGCCTATAATTTGATTATTTCTTAAAATATTCTCCAAATCATCAGTTTTACAATCAGTTTGAGCTGATTTTCTTCACACGGTCAAATTTAGCCGTTTTTGAGTTTAACAAACAGCTCCCAAATTGTTATTTAAGCTTTGTTTAGGACCAATAAAAAATATCAAGCTTTGTTAGTAATGCCAAGTATATGCAAAACAAAAAAGAAGTTATCAAGTAGAAAAAAAATAAAAATGGTTCGCGGCAATATAGTAGCCACTGACTGTCTTATAAAGGATTAACAGAACGATCGATAAAAACCAAATAACCATAGGTGAAAACCTAAAGAATAATCATAAGCGTATGAATAACGAACTTGAGCATATAATAAAGACAAATCAAATCATAGAGTAATTCTCGTCGAGACCGGCCCACTATTTACACTTTAAAAATGTTTAAGGTGGTGATTTTCAGAATGTTCTCCCCAAAAAAATAAGGAAATGCATTTGGTTAATCAAATTGATGGACCCCCCGTAAGTTAGAGCCACAAATCACGCTATTTCGTTATGAGTGGTGATTTCTGGAGAAACTTTCGAATTATGTATAACTATTTGAATGTGCCAACAATGAATTAAATGCTTTGGCTGTTTTCCTACTCTCCACATCGGCCAATGTGGTGCTAGCTTCTATGCGCGAAAAATCGCTAACAGTAAATCGCAAAAATATTATACGGTGAAAATCATCTAAAGGCGTATTTCTCGAAGTGGAACACATTATTCGAAAAAATATTTGGTAGTGGTTGTGCACAATGATGACCGGTTTGGTGCCTACCAATAATTTTTTCGGTAAAAGCTTTTCATTTCGAGAAATTCGAGTTTAGATGCTTTTCGCCATACGAAATAAAATTATTTTACTCCTGCTGACGAACATTGAACTTAAGGCGCTGTACAAAGTACAGCTTTCAATTGGAATCGCTCACGCAGTGCCCTAGTGAACAAAAGAGCTGTAAATTAGGTTAAGCGATTGAAGAATAAAAAAAAACTACACACCAAAATTTTTGAAACGCTTCCAGCACGCCAAAAATCAGCAAAAGAAATTGCTGAATTTCAGCAACATTTTTGCTGAATTTCAGCATAACTTTGCTGATCAACTGTCAAAATTGCTGGATGGTTCAGCAAGTTGAAAAATAATTGCTGATACTCAGTAATTTGTATTGCTGAATGCAATCAGCACGCCAAACATCAGCAAAGTTTGCTGATTACCAGCAAAAATATTTTGCAGTGTAGTGTCACCAACACCAAAACCTCGAATCCCTCGAAAGGTTTCTTCAGAATTTTCTCTGTATCTTCCCCCATCCTTCATGGTTCTTTGCCGAACCTCGTCCGCGGATATATCTTCAGAAGTTCCTCTAGAAAAATCTCAAGGGAATCTTCTAGAAGTCCCTTCAGATATTCCTCCACGGATTATACCATAACTTCTTTTGGGACTTTTGATTTCAGATTTTTTTTTCTAGGTCCTGCAAGAATCTCTTCAGAGATTTTTTTAAATCTTCAGAAATCACTTTAGGATTTCATTCTTGGCGTTTCTTTTTCGGTAATTCTACTTTGAATTACTGCAAAACATTTTCCAGTTTTCCAAACAGTCCTTCAGAAATGTATCTATTTTTGTGGTTCCTTCAAGAATTTTTCCAGATTAGTTTTAAATTTCTGCTGATTACTTCATAAATTGCTCATGCAGTTTTTGTCCACAGGTACCTTTCAAACATTTAATGATACTTAATACGACATTATAAAATGTAATATTTTCTCACGGCGAATTAAGTTATACCGGGTTGAAAATTTTACTCATATAGAGGAAAAAAGTCAAATTTACAATACCACATAAAAATTACTAAATGTGTTATTCCTTCAATCTAAATAGGCTCTAATATATCTGATTAGAGATAACTTGAGAACAGAAGTGGAAAATCTTTGGATATCAACACTAAAATTAATTGACATTGATGTAAAAAAATACATTTTTTCGAGGAAAATCCAAAAAGTGTCAAACTATGATAACTTTTTTTTTTTTTTTATCTGTATTAACGAGATTTTTAGCCCTTGGCTAGTTCATCTCGGGACCCACGCTTTACTTCCCTTCCGAAGGAAGAACTCACATTTTTGATGTGAGTTTGTCGGGAGTGGGATTCGATCCCAGGTCCTCGGCGTGATAGTCACGTGCTTTAACCATCACACCAGGTCCGCTCCCCCCTATGATAACTTTTTTCAACGTTTAAAAAGTACCTATGATTTAATAGTTTGAGAAGCATTTGTATTTTGTTAGTGTACGTTCAAAATTTCATTCAATTCGGTTCACTGGTTTCCGAGATATGACACCTCAAAAATGAGTTGTCTGAAAATAGTGTTTTAACTGAACGGTTTTAACTTTGCGAAATATTAATCAATCGAGCCCAAATTTGTACCAATGATGCACACATAACAGGTTGACAAACAGTCAAAATTTGAGATTTTTTGATGCGCTCTATGAAAAGTTGAACTTTTTTGTGAGGGAAAAAAAAGTTGCCTATCCCAAACATTTTGACCATCCCCTGTATCTCCAGGGATTCTTTTAGAAATTCCTTCAGGTAAACCTTGAAAAATTACGTCAGTATTTTTGATTGATTTCATAAAGTCCGCATGTAAAATCCATTGAGGAATATCTGAAAGAATCCCGGAGAAATCTCTGAAGTAACCCCAGGAGATGTTAAGAAATTTTAAAAAGAAACCCTCTAGAAATTTCTTTAGTAACCCCGAAATTTACTAAGGAACTCCAGCAGGAACCATGGAAAAATTTCTGAGGATACCCCTTGCTGACATTCATGACACAATCCTTAAACTATTAAAGGAGTCTCTGGAGGAATTCCTGAAGAAGTTTCAGATCAAGTTTCAAATCTATGGAAGAATATCTGAAAGGATGCCAGGAAAATTCTTGAAGCGATTTTAGTTGCTCATAAATTAACGAGGGAATTTTTGGAAACATTCCTTGAGCAACTTTTCGAGGAATTCATATAGAAATTTATTATAGAACATTTAGAAATATTCCTTGAGAGATCCGTTACCAAAATCCGTGGAGGATTTTCTGAAAGAATTCCCGGAGAAGTTCGTTAACGTGTTTTTAAAGGAATCCCTGAAAGAATGTTCAAAATTTCTAAAACTATCTCATACAAAATTTACAAAGGAAATGAATTTATTTTGTATGGCGGAAATCATCTAAACGCGAATTTCTCCAAATAAAAAGCTGTTCCCGAAAACCTTTAATTGTGAGAAACTCACCTATAGATGCTATTCGCCATGCAACATTTCAGTGATTTACTTTTACCAATTTTTCGCGCACATTGAGATTGGGACACACGCCAATTACTGGGAGGATAATCCTTTCCAATTATGGAAAAATATTTCCAGTACGGCAAAAACAAAGCGGATAACGCCACAATAGATTATTTCAGGGCCCTCCAGGAGTTTATCTAGATAATCCACTTGGAATCCCTCCGGAAATTCTTCCGGGAATTATTCCCGAGAATGCTTCTGGAATTTTGTCAGTTATTTAACTGGTAATTCGTATAAGGATTCCTCCAGAAATTCTTCCCAGGATTCCTTCAGGAATTTCTCCTAGAACTCCTGCAGGGATTTCTCCAAAAGCATCTCCACTCTGTTATTCTTCCGGATATTCTTCTAGCAATTACTCCAGATACTTCAAGAATTCTATCAACGATTAAACTAGGAATTCGTTAAAGAATTCCTTCAGGGGCCGGAGTAGCTAAGAAGCAACTTAGTCCTAGTTGAGATATTACGCCAAGAAAACGAACCCAAGCAACACACATGTTATAATAAAGTTACGACAGCGCAAGTTTTGGTTGTATAGAAGTTTATTTGACGTTATTCCAACATTGTGTTGAAATTACGTAAAATAAACTTCAATACAACCAAAACTTGCGCTGTCGTAACTTTTATATAACATGTGTGTTGCTTGGGAAGATTTCGGTGATATAATTTATTCAACTTGTATGAACATTTGAAATTTATTAAATCAATAATAATTGGCAGAGAAATTAAGCATTAAATGATTGATGTGTTCGTTATAAGGTGAATAATTCTAAACTTAAGTCGGGTCCTGAAATTAAGAATAAGCAACTAGTTTTAAATGTAGAAGTACTCATAAAACACTGCGTTGATATGCAACGTCAAAAAAATGAAAAGAAAAAGATCACTACGCACATATCGTCAACAAATGTCCGAAACAGGTCCATTTATTGCAGCATTCCTCCGACCGACGTAAATACTTTAATTCGAACGCAATACAAATCGCTATTGATTTGATCCGCGCCATCGACCAATCCATTCCTGGACCCGTCATTCATGTGCAGACCATGGACCAATAACAACAGGAGAAATTTAGGAAACTTGCCGACGCATAAAATCATAACAATACCAAATGCGGCGGCGGACAAACCACCAAGTGAACAACGGATAAAAGGTACGTGATTCGACGGTCAAAATTTGGCTGCACAGATGAAAATAATGAGATTTACACGTCATGTCATTAAACTTCATTTCAGTCTTGTAAATTTGTGTTATATGGCCAGAGTCATGCGGAATTACATGACTTACAATGCAAGTTTACATGATATTTTATAACTTTTACATGATATAACATGTAATCTTCTGTGATATCCCACGCTCCAAACATGTGCATCATATGTCACAGAATTTTACACTCTTTTTTCGATCTGTGTGGTTTATAGCGTGATCCAAGAACAAATTTCTAACTTGTTAAGCAAAACATTAGGTTCAATTGTAAATCAAGTATTTACGAAATCCTTAAATTCAGTTTGCTTTTATTGACGATTGAAAACAAAATCCTATTCATAATTTTTGTCAAAACTTAGAAATACATGCTTTCCCATCATACTTGCATACTTTCATACATTCTTTCATTTGAGGTTACAGGAGCGGACCTGGTGTGATGGTTAGAACACTTGACTATCACGCCAAGGACCTGGGATCGAATCCCACTCCCGACATACCCACAAAATGTGGGTTCTTCCTTAGGAAGGGAAGTAAAGCGTGGGTCCCGCGATGAACTAGCCTAGGGCTAAAAATCTCGTTAATTACAGATAAAAAAAATTGAGGTAACTTTGAAGTTATTTTATTTTGCAATAAAATGTACAGATGTACTAGCAATCAAGATTTCTACTGAATATACATTGCACCCTTATTTTTTTCTTTCTCAAGTTCAAATTAAGGTGATTGATATGATTTTTTAGGAAAATAAAGATATATCGCTACGTTGGCTACGTTATACTTTACAAGTTTGGCCACTCAAATTTCTCAGATTGTCCCACTGTCCGGTGAAAAACCACGAGTTGAGGATGCTTTTCGCATTTTCTCTGCCTCCTCCTCCTATGATTTCCCGTATTTGGGTCGCTCTGGTTGTGGCGTCCGCCACGCAAAAGGGAAAGCGAAACCAAAAGTAGGAGTAAAGTTCGAGTTCCACATAAAAGTAAAGCTTCCAGGTAGGCTAGGTATGCCGGACGGAGGAGCTCGGCCGAGACAGAGGCGGGTAGGGCAGGAATGGTATGTAAAAGTACTTACACGACTTTGTTCTCGTGGTGGGCGACTCAGGGGCGGACGATGGCGGTGGTGGGTGGCCGCGGCAAGATCTCAATCTACCGGAACGACTCCGGGACGATGTCACTTCATTTTCAAGCGGTTTTTCAGCGATTAGGTTTTTTGTTTGCGGGAAGTTTTTTTTTTCTCCTTTTGGTTTCGTTTGTGGGATTTTTCTTTTATTCTTCGCCACTACGGATCGTGGTGTGATTTAAATATCCAGAAAATGTGCGTTGATGTTTTGAATGCAGTTTGGATAGGGGTAAGTAATCAACTGAAAATATGACAATTCATCCTTATGAAATGAATCATATACACGGAGAAACTGAAAAACTCAAAATTAGATACTTTTAAACTCAATTTTGAGTTCTTTTTCATCTCCCTTTTCATGCGCTCTTTCTATTGTTGTCAGAGAGTGAAGAGAGAAACACCCCAACTTTTGCATGTTCCGTGCGTCAAGCCAACACTGAGTTTCTAGCACAGTACTCAAATTTGAGTGAATTCAACCTAGTCAAAATTTCGGTTGGGTGGAAAAAACTTAAAATTAGGTATTTTTTCACATGGAAGCAAGCGGGAACAACCCAACAAAAACATCGATTCCATCAACTCAAAATTGGCTTGACGCACGCAACCCCGAAGTTGGGTGGAAAGAACTCACTTTTGGGTAGTTTCGTCTCTCCGTGTATGGAGTCCATAGCACAGCCAATAAATGAGCAGCTATGGGACCGATTAGTATCCAGGTAGGCATTTTGGCGGAAGAAAATTTCATAATTATTATGAATTTTACAAGTGTCTCTCTAACTTCTTGTATGATAGCCAAATCTTTCCAAAATTTGTCCCATCAATAGAGAAATAATTTATCAACTAACTGTGAAAATATGTATGAGAATTTCATTGCACTTTATGAAAAAATACAGCTAGTAATAACACAATTTTCAAGAAGTGAAAGTTTTGCCTTGCCTCTGTAAAAGTGCAAGTTGAATTTTTAAATATATTTTGAAAATGAATTGCAATTTCGCCTCTCAAGTTTTTTTTATTATTTTTTTTTCTTCTTTTCACTTAAAATTTAATCTTCACTTTTCCTTTTTTTTAATATAACTTTCATACTTTAATATTGTTATTCAGAATGATTTTTATTTAAGACCGAAACTACAGTCAGGTTTTTTTTACGCGGGGGATACGTACCGCGTAAAAAAAACTCAGTTCAAAATTCAAAAAACCGCGTAAAAAAAGTCTCACCATTTCTCGACGAATGATGCAAAAATAAGACGATGAATTTTTTTTTTGTATGGAGTTTTCATTTACGCGGCTGCGTAAATGAAAACCGCGTAAAAAAAAAACCTGACTGCACTAGTTGACGCACACCGCGCAGACGTGACGTAGTGCACAACTAGAGTTAGCTATACAAATTGATATACGTTTCTGCAAATGGAAAATGATACTGAAATTCTTAGGTATATTCCTGAACATTTCTGCCAAGGTTGCTGAAGAAACTCGCCGAACAATGTAAGTATGCCGATGCTCCTAAGGAAATTTCTATTGAAACTTTTCAGAATATGCATGAACATATTGCAGAGTGAAGCCCAAAGGAAGCTGCCTGTAGAATTCATGAACGCTGATTAAAGATTATTCTGATTTAACGTCGCGATCACCAAGGCAAACATTTATTATATCATTGACAATTGTATGAAACATTTAAAATAGCAGAAAATCATGGCCTACGCAGCAATTTATACTAGGGTAATGAAGGGTATTATCGGCAAGTTTGTTCTCTTCGTCATGGGAGGTTTTTTTTCAACGAAATTGCATAAAATTTGGGCTATATGCTTTTTTTTATCTGTATTAACGAGATTTTTAGCCCTAGGCTAGTTCATCTCGGGACCCACGCTTTACTTCCCTTCCGAAGGAAGAACTCACATTTCGCAAGTTCGTCGGGAGTGGGATTCGATCCCAGGTCCTCGGCGTGATAGTCAAGTGTTCTAACCACCACACCAGGTCCGCTCCACATAACTCAGCTTGGTTGGAAAGGATTTGAGGCCAATTCTTAAGGCTTCAAAAACCCCCATTGTCAAAGAAATGGAAATTTCGTCGGGAGTTTAATTGGCATTCGTTCTGCATTTTCTTTGGGAATTTGTTTCCTTGGAAATGTATATGTGAAGAACGTGCAAATAAATTGAAATTCACAAAACATAGAATTTTTAACGGCATTTTTTTTGCTAATATTTTTAGTTGTTCCATTATAAACACACGCCGAAAATGTTTGGGAATGATTTGTGCAAATCAACTGAACATGTTTATGGTCAATTTATTCAATTTTATTGGAATTTCTGCGTTTCCTTTGTATTTTATTGTATTTAAGTATTTATAGAAACTCCTCTGAAAACTGATTCGACGAATGCATAAGGAACGTCAACTTTTTTGGAAAGTTATTTGAAAATTTCTTCAACAATTTGTTTGCAAATTGCTTTAAAAATTATACAGCCCATCGAGAATTCCTTCGGCCACTTTTTTGAAATTTCCTTCTGTTTTTTTAATCCTTCGGTGACACCTTTTTTTAATTTCATAGACAGCTTCCTTTAGTCATTCCTTTGGATATTACTCATGCAATTGCTTTGGAAATTCAGCAATTTCCAATTTGAATAGTTGAAGGAATTTTTAAACAAATTTATTTGATCTTGTACCGATTTTTTGAACCCTCTAAGCAGAATACCCTCTTCGAATGAGTGTAATCAGTTTTGTACCTTTTAATTCCGCCCTATGTTGCTTACCCTTTGACAGATACGCATATTTCGACTAGCACTTGTAATCTTCCTCAGTGTCAACTGTCCAGTGGATAACTGACACTGAGGAAGATTACAAGTGCTAGTCGAAATACGCGTATCTGTTAAAGGATAAGCAACATAGGGCAGAATTAAAAGGTACGAAACTGATTACGCTCATTCGAAAATAAAAAATATTTGAGAAGGAATTTATAAAGGAATTTCAATTTCTAAAAGAATAGCCGAAGAAATCTGAAAATAGAATTGCCACATTAATTTTGAAAGAATTTTTATAGAAACGATAATTGAATTTCAGTCCAGTGGATAACTGACACTGAGGAAGATTACAAGTGCTAGTCGAAATACGCGTATCTGTTAAAGGATAAGCAACATAGGGCAGAATTAAAAGGTACGAAACTGATTACGCTCATTCGAAAATAAAAAATATTTGAGAAGGAATTTATAAAGGAATTTCAATTTCTAAAAGAATAGCCGAAGAAATCTGAAAATAGAATTGCCACATTAATTTTGAAAGAATTTTTATAGAAACGATAATTGAATTTTATTAATTGTTCACCGAGAAAAGCCAATAAAATTCAATTGTCATAAAGTCATGCGGTGATTAAACCTAGAAACTGTCCAAAAAAATGCCTTAGAAATTTCCAATGGAATAAAAGGAAGTTAATAAAAATGTAATTAATAAGGAGCTAACAAAAAATGTTTACAGACATTCCTGAATAAATACCAAAGAGAGTTGCAATTCCTCAAGAAAAATCAGAATAAGATTCCAATGGATTTGTCAAAGAAATTACTATAGAAATTTCCACAAGCATGCACAATGAAATTTCTGGGGAACTTTTCAAAGAATAGGCTAAACGAATTTCAGAAAAGATGTGTCAAAAATGGTTCAAAGAATTTAAAAGTAATTTCCGAACGGTTTTTCAAAATAAATGTCAGAGAAATTTCTAACAGAATTACTACAGGACATCTGCAAGGAATTTATGCAGAAAGATTTCTAAAAAAAAATACCAACAAAATTCCAAAAATGCAAAAAAATGGAAAATGTTGAAATTCCCAAAATATTTGCAGAAAACATGATCGAAAAAATGCTAAGGAAATTGTTAAGAATTTGTAAAAAAATCCCAACAAATTTGCGAAAAAAAAATTCTTAAGACAGCGTCGAATAAAGTACTGCTAAAGCAATAAAAAAAACTGCCTGAGAAATTCTAAAAACGATTGATATACAACTCCTGTAACAAATTCCGTAACTATGATAGAAAAGCTGAAAAGACGGCAAAAACGGGCAATCGCTTGCTGTCCGAAATTGTTCAAGTTCGTCGGACTTCAAAAAGGGATAACATCTCTGTTCGCATTACACCGGGCATATTCTTGGATCTGTGGATTGCCAAGGACCGAATCGACGCAGTTACGGCTCGACGGATTTCAGAAAGTTCGGCGGTCTTCTGCCGCCTTAAATTCTCAAAGCTCGGCAGATACTTTGGCTGGATCAAAGTTTATTGTTCGTATTTATTGCTAAATTTTCAAATGCTTCTTTTATATTTTCAATAGTGATATTATGAATGTATTTTGACAAAAATCGGATTATAAAAAAAATTAACTTTTTTGTTGGAAAAATTTGCTAATGTATTGCAATGAATTAACTACATCGGCTGTTTTCCTAGTTTCCGCATCGACCAATGTGGCGCTAGCTTCTATGCGCGAGAAATCGCTAAAAGTAAATCGCAAAAATATTGTATGGCGAATACCATCTAAAGGCAAATTTTTCAAAGTGGAACACATTATTCGAAAAAAATATTTGGTAGTGGTTGTGCACAATGGTGACCACTATTAAGCCTACCAAATATTTTTTCAGTAAAAGCTTTCTATTTCAAGTAATTCGAGTTTAGATGCTTTTCGCCATACAAAATAAAATGATTTTACTCCTGTTGAGCAACATTGAACGCACTCCCTGCCGGTAATCCATTGATTTGATTTATTTGTAGAAACTCCGACACTCGATTTTATTGCTCGAAAATCAATTGTTTACGGGAAATTTTGATTTACTTATGCACTTCTTAATATGTTTATGGGTCTTTTGTAGTTTATCGTTGCTCCCACCTCTATTTTTGTATTGACAATTTCTTATTTTGTTTTGGAAAATGATCACTTTTTGTTTATATTTTAGTCTTGCCAGATGTAGTCCTAAAGGAATTATACAAGCGGTTTCCAAATGAATAATCGAAGAAATGTTTGAAGGATGGTTCGAAAGATTATTTGAAGAAATTTCTAAAACAAGTTTGTTTTTAAAATAAGCCTTTTCTTTTAATTGAAATACAAATTTCTTGTACTACACGTAATTTTTTGAAAATGTTGTAGTTTCCAACATTCATACTTCTCACAATTTGAATCAGTATTCTTATGCATTCGTTATTGTTTTCAAGCAATAAAACACAGGGATTGTAGTGGTGAATGTGAAGTTTGATCCGAAAATACAAATTCAAAGACTTATACTTATTTTTGGGAAGATTTTACAAAAGATTTTGTAGTTTTTAGGAATTGGAATTATCTCAATTGTTCTGCAAATGTATTCTGATGTGCAGATAACTGTTTTAAAAAAATAAAACACTGTGGTTGTCACGGTGAATGCTGAGTTCAGACCTCAAACACAAATTTCCTGTATTATTTGTAATTTTTAAGTCTTAAGATTGAGTATCTCTGTAATATTCCTCTGCATTATTTTTGCTTCATCAGTACATCATCAAATTATGTGTGGAAACTACTTTACAATTGGAATAACTCCAGAAAACTACATTTTTAAAGTACCAAAGTTTTTAAGTACTTAAAAAATACAACTTTGGTCCAATATATATTTTGAACAACTTATATTCATCTAGAAGGCTGGGAAAACTCATAGATTCGAAAATTTTCCATATCGAATGAAAAATGGCTGAGATGTTTGGCAGCAGTTGAAAAATACCGTTCCCACTACTGTTTTGAAACATGACAGTTGGTGCAGTCCAGGGATGGGAACACTCACTTGCGAAGAGTTACACTCACTTGCTATTTTCTCCGCTCAGAAGCGTGCAATCAAAAAACTATGTATGGCCGACTTTTGCCTTGTGGTTTTGTCTAAAACTTTGCCGAATAGAGTAGGGGTCACACACGCTTACCAAAGTCGTGACAGAGCTGTGAAAGCGACTCTCCACGAGGTGAGTGTAATTTACATTCACCTCGTGGAGAGTTGCCTTCACAGCTCCCTCACGACTTCGGTATGCGTGTGCGACCCCTACTCTATTCGGCAAACTTTTAGACAAAACCACAAGGCAAAAGTCGTTCATACACCGTTTCTTGATTGCACACTTCTGAGCTGAGAAAACAGCAAGTGAGTGTAACTCTTTGCAAGTTAGTGTTCCTATCCTTGGTGCAGTCATGGTTCATGGTAATCAGAGCTGGTGACTAAAGGCTACCAATATTTTAGCGCCCTTTATATTGGTACGTCCCCATGGAAACGACCATCAACATTGCCCCTCTAAAGAATACCTCCAGGATTTTTTTTAATTCTGCAGAACTTCCTTCAGAAACTTCTCTAGATAGTACTTTAGTTATTTTTAGGTTCTGATTCCTGAAGAAATTGAATAAAAAATCTTCTAAGAATTCGTCCAGGGGTATCTCTAGGATTTCTTCGGAAGATTCCTTCAGAAAACCTTACAAGGATCCCTTAGAAATTTATTGAGGAGTTTCCTCATAAATTCCCCTAGTACCTTTGTCTGCAATTTCTGCAGGGATTTTTGCAGGCATTTTTAAGAAACTCTTCTACGGATTTCTCCAAAAATCCGGAGAAGTTTCTCGCGATTTTTATTAAGGAAAGATATTTTAAAATGTTTCTCCCGGTATCCATGAATTCCCCCAAAAAATATTTCAGAAATTACGTCAAGATCTTTTGTCCAGGAATTGCTACTATTCGTGAATTTCTTATATGACTCCCCAGTAGTATCTCTTTTAAGAGATTCCTTCAGCCTATTCTTCAGGCGTTTGTTTTTCTTATTCCAGTATTTTGTACAATTTTGGAAAAAAAAACGTCTAAAGAGTAGCAACTACGAATTGCTCATGCTCAATTTTGAAAAAAAAAACCTCTGAAAAAAGTCTTGGACTGAAACACTTCCCCGGGAGGAATTTCTTTTCCAAAAAACATTCTTGAGAAATACCAAAGGAAATCCTCAGAGGAATTCCTAGAAAGGTTTATTGGAGATTTTCAGGAAAATTTCTGGAAAATCCTAATAAAATTCTTGGAGGATTTTCTGAAGCTGTGGACGTATTTTTGGAAGAATTACTGTATGAACACGTGAAGATCCTTGAAATCCCTGAGCAATGTTTTTTAATGAATTCCTTAGAGTTATCCTTAGTGGTTATCCTTATCTGGAAGACATCCTTTAGAAATCTCTGTACGAACTCCTGCAGGAATCTCTGGATAAATTTATGCTTGAATCACTGAAAGAAATAATGCAAAAAAAAATAAAAATACAGTATGTTTTGAAAAATTTTGGAATTGCTGCAGAATTTTCTATATGAATCCCTGAAGAAATTCCTGGACTCATTCATACGGGAATTTTCAATAGAATTCTTGGAGCAATTCTTGAACAAATCTGTGGTACAATTGTTGAAGAACTACCTTTACGAATTTTTGAAGGAATCCGTGGATAATTTGCTGAAATAATTTTTGCACTGATTTCTAAAAGAATCTATAAAATAATTTCGGCAAAAATTTTTCAAGAAAAATTTGAAAAAAAAATTTCAGGAGGACCCCCTAGAGAAGATTCTGAGGGATATTCTAGAGAAATCTTTGAATTAATTCATGACTATGTTATAAAAAACTTTCAAAAGGCATCCATGGAAGACTTTCTGAAGTAACTCTTCCATGTTTTTTGAAGGACTAGTTTTTTTATGTGGACGAAAAAAATATCGAAAAACAATCAGGTGATCCTCTTACAGGGGATAGACAAAATGATCGGGACAGGCAAAATTTTCACTTTTCAAAAAATGTTCAACTAGCTGTAACTTTTCGAAAAGCGCATCGAATATTCTCAAATTTTTACTGTAAGTTCACCAATTAGTTGAGTTCAAGTGGTCCAAATTTGGGAAACATTGGGCCATTTTCCACGAAGTTATAAAGATTCTTGAAAAAGGTAAAATTGTCCGATAGCCAACTTTGAGCTGCTACATCTCCGGATTCAATGAACCGATTGCAATGAAATTTTGACCATTGATGACTTATATAATGAACTCTGGAAAACATTTAACTAAACTTGAAATTTTTAACAAGAGAAAAAGTTATAGCGATTTTAGTTTTTTCACGATTTTTTAGCGAATTGGTCTATTTTTAATATGTATTCTATAACTTTTTCAATTTATTGGCGGCTGTGTTGTTACTTTCCTTCAACACACATTTATATATAAGTCAATTGGAGGAAAATTAAATGAACTATAATTTGCATCTTGAATTTGGGAACGATATTAAAGTTTTGGATAATTTGGTGTTTTATTAGAAAAATAATCTAATCGTTATAATTTTCTTCCGTGTTGAGAATTTTAAGTTGCGTCCACGGTTAATAATAGCTCATTATACAAGTCATACATGATCAAAATTTCATTGCATTCGGTTCATTGAATCCGGAGATATAACAGCTCAAAGTTGGCTATCGGACAATTTTATCTTTTCTAAGAATCTTTATAACTTCGTGGAGAATGGCTCGATCTTTCCCAATTTTGGACCTATGATACACAACTAGTTGATGAACTTACAGTAAAAATTTGAAACATTTCGAAAAGTTGCAGCTAGTTGAACATTTTTTGAAAAGTGAAAATTTTGCCTGTCCCGATCATTTTGGCTATCCCCTGTATACTCAGAAGACCTGAAGAAAAATGCCCCAATTTATAAAGGAGCTTTTTACACCTTTGGGGGTGCACAAGGTTGGAATATTCACAATTGGCATTTTTTGTAAGTTCGTGAGTGCGAAAACATATCACAAACAACATATAGGAGATTTCCTATGTAATACTTTTGAAATTTGTAAGAGCGTATAAACAGGGCCCATATAGCCGAGGCGGTAAACGCACGGGTATTCAGCATGACCATGCTGAGGGTGACGGGTTCGATTCCCGGTCGGTCCAGGATCTTTTCGTAAAGGAAATTTCCTTGACTTCCTTGGGCATAGAGTATTTTCGTGCCTGCCACACGATATACACATGCAAAATGGTGATTGGCTGAAAAAGCTCTCAGTTAAAAACTGTGGAAGTGCTCATAGAACACTAAGCTGAGAAGCAGGCTTTGTCCCAGTGAGGACGTTACGCCAAGAAGAAGAAGAAGAAGAGCGTATAAAATCTAAAAATCACGTGCGGTTTTCCTACATTTGACAAACGTATGAAAAATTTCTAACTTTCGAAAAGAGATGTTTTTTAGAAATGGAAGAGCACAAACAGCTAGAAGCATTTTTTTATATTGACCGCGCAAAAATATCGGAATATAGGAGAACTTACGTATTTTCGGCAGTTTTGTTCTTTTCGCCATGGAGGGTTTTTTTTAACCTGTTGAACTCAGAGTTAGCCTCAAATTCTTCCTAACGAAGCTGTGTTATATGTCCAAATTTCAGGCAATTTGGCCCACAACCCACCGCCCACCCCCCCCCCCCCCCCCTGACGTAGAGAACAAACCTGCAGATAATACCCTTAGTCACCCTATAATGAAAAAAAAAGCCGATTTTGTTTTATCCATTAAGGACGAAACAATTTCTAATTTCACTAAGCTTTTAACTTAGAAGTATTGAAGCGAAAAAAATGAAAAAGGGTTCCTACAGTGTATCAAACAATTGTCCGAAAACTTTTTGTCCGAAAACAATTGTAGGAAAACTTCTAAGATTTTTGAACAAATTTTTAAAACATTATACCTTAATATGTACTTTATGAAACTTTCAAATTTTTGTTGTGTTACAGCTTATACCTAAGGCTTTCATTTACAGTTTTTTAAGGTTTTATATGCACTACAAAAAAATATGAAAAATGTGTACAGGTATTCTTCAATATAACGTACCCTCGATATAGCGTACCCTCGATATAGCGAATTCGATATAACGTACATTTTGCTTCGATATAACGTACAACATTGAAAATTTTTATTTTTCCCAGGAATAGGGTAGGTAATCAAAATTTGAACAAAAATGCGGCTTTCCGAAGTAGCGCAAATTTTGAGTGATATTTTCTCCCACATGGAAATGATTTACTACGGCAAAATGTTATGCACATGAAAGCCACGGGTATGAGCTTCCTGTTAAGTGGTAAAAGGTTTGTATTTGCACCGAATTTCATTTAAAAAATCGATTATTCGTCAACAATGATTTTAATCTTAATTTGAACCATCGTAATCAAAATTTGAACCAATTTTAATCTTAATTTGAACTACTGGCGGCAGCAGCTCTAGCATCTCCCACAACAGCCAATTTCGTGCTGAACAATAGAAAAACACATGGATCTGCTAATTCACATAACTATTTTTCATTAGGCAGTGGAATTTCAACCACAGACAAACAGACGTAACACCTTGAACGATTTTCATGGAAATCCATCGCCCAGTTCACACTACCATCACCTGGTGGAAAAGTTGCACGAATCACTGTGTTGTGCAATATCGTCAACAGAAGGCGCTAGTGTGAAACGTCAAACACATAGAAAAATGATGCGCGCGCCTCTGGTTGTGAAAGCCACAACTATGAAAATTTAAAATGATCGTTAAAAGCGTGGTCGATGGAAATTTCGCAAGTGATACGTCTGTTTGTCTGTGTTTCAACTATGAATGTTCTTAACTCTTCAGGAACTTGGAAACTAAATTTGGAATTTTTCATCCCCCAAGAGTAAACAAAACAACCACTAGCGCAGTCTGCTGGCCAACACTAGAAGCTCGACCACGTTTACTAGTTCAAATTTAGATTACAAATGGTTCAACTTAAGATAACATTCTCCAAGTAAGAATTACTTAAATTTGATAATTTTATGACAAATAATGCGAAATATTATTCAGTTGGTCGATTCTACGATGAATAAGCTTTCATTTGACGTGTTCACATATTGCGTGTGATACAATGCATGAGCTGTACGAGTGCACCAAAAATGTGCTTTCTCTGTGGGTAAATGGGTGAAATCACAGTGATTTTTCAATTGCCTGTTTTCCATGACAAAAACGCTTTTTTCAATAAATAAAAGAAAATCGGGTTAAGTACGGTTCCTTTGAATTCCACTAAGAATTTGCATCCTTTGACAGATACGTATTTCGACCTCAACTGTAAGGTCGTCTTCAGTGTCTTGTACTTGACTCGACTTCTTTTATTTACAGATATTCCCCTAACAAGCCCAGGTTAATCATCATCGCTTTTTTCAATGCTTTTAAAGTCCATGTTATCAGGTTATATAACGGAAAGCTGTTTAAAATCTTTTTCGGGACAATATTTGCCTGAAAAGTACGTCGTTTTAATGAATTTCGAAATGGTTCAAATTAAGATTACAATTTGACTAGTTCAAAGTTTGATTTCTTACCCTAATCCTCAGATAAACTACGAAATCACTCAAATCGATGCTGTGTTGCAGCATTAGTTTTGTTACCCGAAATTAACGCAATTTGGGGAAAAGCTTTGTGTACGTTATATCGAAGCACAAAAAACGAAATGAAATTTTCGTGAAAACTCACATTTTTCACTATTGGTTTTGTGAATTTCACCGAAACCTTTATCATGGGTTAATTTCACGTCGAATACATCAACACTAGTATAAAAAATATTTTTTTTCTGCTTCGATATAACGTACAAAGAGAATTTTTTTTGTACGTTAAATCGAAGAGTATGGCCGGGGTCCGTGGCGTAGTTGGTCACACGTTCGCTTCATATGCGGATGGTCATGGGTTTGATTCCCAGCCCCGGCACTTGCAATTTTTCGTCAGTTGCCTTTCCCCCGAGAGCAACTGACACTGACCCTCTTCTGAGCCCCATGGCTCAAACGAACCCGGATACCTGGACATCGGCGAACTGCTACTCATAATGGACCCCCAATCGGCCTGGAAAGGAATAACGGCCATCCATCATCATCCTTGTGCTCATCATTCTACTAGGTATAAAGTAGAAAAAGTGAAAGCAGCAGAAAGGCAACCAGTTCGATAAAGTAGAATAGAATCTAGGCGCTGTACAAAATGTAAGTGCAGCTGTCAATTGGAATTGCTCACGTAGTGCCCCAGTGGACAATAGAGCTGTAAATTAGGTTAAGTGATTAAGAATAAAATTTAAACAATATCACTATTAAAAAAAAAAAAAAATCGAAGAGTCATATACAGGTACCTACTCTTCGATTTTTTTTTTTTTTAATAGTGATATTGTTTAAATTTTATTCTTAATCACTTAACCTAATTTACAGAGTACTATTTGGAAATTTATCATATTTTGATAATAGAAGTACCAAGTGTTTTCAACTGCTTTAAACTTTCTTTATGTGATTTTTTATACAGAACCTACTGAACTGCATATGCAGAGTAGGTGCTATGCATTTTTAGTTCTACTAATGCACTTTTATTAGTGGAAAACGTTTGGTAGATTATGTGTGTTAAATATGGTAAATTTATGAACATCGTTAACAACATCAGCAGATTTTTCATGGTTTTTTTGTAGTGAACAAATTAACCCTAACAAGATTGCATATTAAATGTTCATGGGTTAGTGTTTTTATAAAAAGATTTGGAAATATTTTATCCAAAATTCTTTGAGATATAGAATATTGAAATTTTGTTTAATAAACCAGCAAGCTTTACTTAAAGTTCTATAATTTTCAGAAAACTTATTCAACCTCGCTCAAAATCTTACCTATGGAGCTTCAATATATGATTTATGGTTGGTCAAAATTTCAGCATTTTTGATTGACATATAAAAAAGTTGTGAAAATTTGAAAGAAAATTTATTTTGATATACTTGTATGATACACAGTAGGTTTTTTCTTCTTATATTTGCAAGGACACTCATACTGAGAGTTCAAACATTTGTTTTCACCTCAAGAGCTGATTATTGAGTTTGTAACTTGCAGTAGCCTCGATGACACCACTGAGTTGGTGTAAGTGATTTACAGCGTGGCAGTGGTAATGGGTTTATTCAAAATCTCATGTTTAAACACAAAATATTAATATTCTTTTTCTTTAGCATAATGTATTTGAAGAAAAATCTTTGAGGTACCGTCAAACGGGGTTACTTGCAACAGCGGTGTAACTTGCAACATGATGACATACACTAAATGTGAAATATTTTCTAATAATAATGAAAACTAGTATGCCCTACCTTTTCGGTTATAGAGATTATGTGTACCAATGATCGATTTAGTATAAAAATTAACTTTATTTCTTTGTTTATGGTTTAGCTACACTGTTAAAACGGATTGCTAATTTTATCCATAAAAACAAGCATGAAAATCGTGCTTGACCTCTCCCTTATGGTAAGTGCGATAAGTCTGATGACCTTGCTTGCAGTTAGGGTACCTTATAGTAAGCTTAGCTAAACGATAAAAGTTTGATAAACTTATCGACTAAGTAATGCAAAAAATCATTATTATATTCGACAACCACTATGGGGTAACTTGCAACAGTTGAATTTGACGAAACCTTCTATTATTTATCTTCATTTCACGATATATTTGACAGAAATAACCGAAATGGATCATTTGTTGATTACGTAACGCGTTCATTTTCAAATGAAATTGTTTTTTTACATTTTTTTTGCACGTTAGAAGGTCATTGTTGAGAAATACCACATTTTGAAGTTTTATTCATGTTTCATCATGTTAAAAGTTCAATTTTTGTTTATGAACGCTGTAAAGCAATCACCAACATCAATTCTGAACCTAGATGGAGTAAATTATTTCAGTTTTATACCCAAATTAGCGAGTTTGACATTTACAAAGTAGAATAGGTGTATTTCAATCATGTTAATTTAGCTGAAATTGCCAAACACCACTTCAAACTGAAAACTGCTTGAAGATGACTCATTCTACCTTTTCAAGAAATGACAATAATCATTGTTGACATGCTAAGTCACGAGAATCATATATATCACAGCGTAACAAAAAATAACTTTTTGTCTGTCTCAAGAGCAAACTAATGTGTCTCCGAAGGATTTTGGGCCGCTGAATCCGAATCCGGGCTCAGATTTGCTCCAACACGTCACAATTTTGAGTTATACCTCAATTTATAGGGCAAAACATGTGATTTTGGGCTTTTTTGACTGCAAGCCATTAAGCAAGGAAATATTTTTTTAAGCAATCAAAAGGTTAATTGGTCAATTAACATCTAAATTAACGACTCATGCAAAATAATTCGTTTTACCAAATCGAATTTGATAGTTTTAAGCGATTTATGTTAGGTACGATATTTCCCATACAAGTAACCCTCCAAAAGTTGCATGCAAGTTTTCATACTAACATAAAATGCTTAAATTTATCAAATTTGATTAGGTAAAACGAAATATTTTGTATGAGTCGTTATTTTAGATGCTAATTGACCAATTAACCTTTTGATTGCTTAAAAAAAATATTTCCTTGTTTAATGGCTTGCAGTCAAAAAAGCCCAAAATCGCATATTTTGCCCTATAAATTGAGGTATAGCTCAAAATTGTGACGTGTTGGAGCAAATCTGAGCCCGGATTCGGATTCAGCGGCCCAAAATCCTTCGGAGACACATAAGTTTGCTCTTGAGACAAAAAAATGTTGCGCTGTTTTTTTTGTGTTTGAGGGACGTGAGACCTGTTGCTAAACGATATACTCTCGCTTGCAATAACTATCAATCCTTTCATGAAAAATTATATGTCAATTGGTTAGTGTACATCTTTTCATGGTATGTTTCATGCGAAACATCAAAAAATTTAAATACGACTAAATACAAGAATGTTAGTGCTGTTTATGATATCTAACTTAACTTCATGTCCTATGTTGCAAGTTACCCCACAGATGGGGAAACTTGCAACAAGCATGTATTTTGCACCTCCTGATTAGGTGGCAACGTATTTTGATAAACCAAGTGCTGCATAGTATTCTACTCGGGGTAATTAGCGTACACGATGCTTCACAGGATGTTTCAAATGTTTAGATTTTCAATGATATTGCTTCAAAGTCGAAAAGTGTTGCAAGTTACCCCATTTGACGGTACTATCAGAATTAGGTACCTCAAACAGGAAATGGAAAATTGTGGGTTACTCAAAAATCCAAACTATTCTATCTTTCAAAGTTACCAGTACTGGTCCTGAAAGTATGAAACTAGCAAATTTACTGTTATCTGACAATATCAAACTATCAAAGCTAGGACCACGGTAACCACAAATAATATCATGGATTAAACGTGCTACCCTGTGAGCTGCAGCATAACGATCATCGCAGTAATTGTTTCCTGTTTACAGAACATAACGCTTTTTTGATTTCCTGTTGATTGAACGCTTACTGATAATGAAACTATTATGTAGGCATGTGATATTACATAGTCTATTGTGCAACCTCAGAGTTTGGAGCAAAAGTTTCTCATCAACCTACAATAGAGGCAATACTCAACTACTGAAATCCGAAAAGCTCTTAGTAAACAGAACGTTACACATCCGCGTGATTAAATATTTGCCATAACCTTTTGCCGGCGTTCATGAGTGCGAGCGGCGGCAATTTGAGAGCAATATACATGATAGCAGCCAGGAAATCTATTTCATCCAGGTCCAACAGGGTATATTTACCAAACACGCCACGAAACGAGAACCCAGAGAGTCATATTAATCATTCGTTTCTGCCGGTAATCGTACACACGTAGGTACATGAAGTGTTCCCTCTATATTGCACCGACGGGACTCTCGATATCGTTTATCAATTTTATTGTGCGTCCACTCGGTTCAATCGGCTTATTGAATTTCACAGGCTAGTGCACACACATGTTCCCACGCGCCGTCCTTTGACGCAGCGTAACACTACACATTCTAACGACGCGATAGCAATTTTTCCACATCAAACAATCCATCACACCAACAACCAGCAGCTCACCTTCTCGGAGCTCCGAAGAATCAAGACACAACCATTGACTTCCACTTCTATGTCAGCACTAATTTCACCACCAAGAACCGACCAAGGAGAATCGCTTGGCCACTCAAAGACGACACTTCAGAATCCTTGTACACTGTACTGTTGCGTTCCCTCGAACGGAACTCTTCCCTCAACCCCCACTAGCACCACAAGTCACCAAACGCACACACTTCCACCCACACTCCCACAGCAAGCCAACAAAAAAAAAGTCTGAAGTCACAGCACCACTGGGTCCCAAATGTCCACTCTACCAGATCCCAATCTGTTGGTCCTTGCTGGAGAGCCTACTGCTGCTACAGCTGCTGCCAAAATACAGCCTTCGACGACGAGATCTGGTCTCGCACTGAATCAGCCTCCGGTGGAAAACTGTTGCTCGTGCCTCTGTTTGGTGCATGGTGCCATCCCATCAGGATAACCGTGAGATTCATCCCACGGCGGCGCCGTCGCCAGTGTGAATACAGCCATCTCGCTTTGACGCCCACCCGATTCGTGCCCGAAGAATTGCGAGCTGCTGGTGAGGAAAATGCGAGCGGAATAAGTTTTCCACCAAGGGTGACACTAGTTGCTGTGTATCATGAGGGGCAGGCAAAGGCATTCCGTATTCTGGTCTGGTCCACAGTCAAATAAAATTTCGGAACAAGTTGTGTAGTCACGGAAATATGCATTTTATTTTAATTGAAGTATTTAGTATTGTAGGTTTGCAGTTGCGATTTCCCATCTTTGACCACGCCCACCGCTTGCCAGATTAACTTCCACCTGGTTCACCCACCATGCTCTCTGCACGCCACGCCTCCATGTGCAAACGGGATCAGTTGCGAGCATTAACATTGCATGGTTGTTCTTCGGCGTTCTCACAAGATGCCCTGCCCAAAATATCCGTCCATTGTTGAGACTTTCCGGATGTTAGGTTCGCTGGAGAGTTCAGCGAGCTCGTAGTTCATCCTTCGTTAACACACACTGCTCTCATTCATACCGTCAAGGCGCTGTCCATAAACTACGTAGTTTTTTTCGGCCATCTCTTACCCCCAACCCCCCTCCCCTCTCGTAGACTTTTGTTCATACAAAATTTTCGAAATTTGTATGGAGCGTAGACTTTGACCAGACCCCCTAAGAGTCTACGTAGTTTATGGATGCGACGCCCCAAAGACCGTCCTCAGCATGGGGTGCTTGAAAGTTCAGTTTATTCTGGTGCTCGTAGTAGTATACATGACTTACACTGATGGTGCGATACAAATTCCTAAAATTTCGTAGGTATCCACGAAAGTTTACGGTTGTGAGGGAGATTATTTGAATCAAAATTAGTCTATGTAGCCTCATGGGATTCCAGAGGCTTCAAGGGGTCTCATGGGCGCTTCAGGGGATCCCACGGGGTTCCAAAGGGTATTTGGATGTCTAATATGGCGAATCAAGGGGGTACCAAGAGGTCTCGGGGGCTTCATACAGGACCTCAGGGGCGTTCCAGGAGGTCTCAAATGCATTTTGGGGTGTGTCAAGGGTGTTTTAGGGTGTCTAAGGGGCATTTCAGGGGATCCCTAGGCGTTTCCAGGGTATTTTAGGCTGCTTCAGAAACAATAAAGGGAACTCAGGAGGTTTCAGATGAGTTTAGGGGGGCTCAGGGGCGTTTCAAGGAATCCCATGGGAGAGACCTGATGACGAGAAAGAAGCGTTCTACGCGCAGTTAGAGCAAACATACGATGGTTGCTCGCCGCGTGACGTGAAAATCGTTGTCGGGGACATGAACGCGCAGGTAGGAAGGGAGGAAATGTACAGACCGGTAATCGGGCGAAACAGCCTGCACGCCGTATCGAATGATAACGGCCAGCGATGCGTAAACTTTGCAGCCTCCCGTGGTATGGTAGTCCGAAGCACCTTCTTCCTCCGCAAAGATATCCACAAAGCCACCTGGAGATCACCCGACCATCAAACAGAAAATCAAATCGACCACGTTCTAATCGACGGTAAATTCTTCTCAGATATAACCAACGTCCGCACATACCGCAGTGCGAATATAGATTCGGATCACTACTTAGTCGCTGTATGCATGCGCTCAAAACTTTCGACAGTTATCACCACGCGTCGAAGTCGAACGCCGCGGCTCAACATCGAGCAACTTCGTAACGTAGAAGTGGCTCAAGACTACGCGCAGCAGTTAGCAGTGGCCCTACCAACGGAAGAGCAGCTTGGCGCAGCTACACTTGAAGATGGCTGGAGCATTGGCGTAACTAGGATTTTTTCCTGGAAGGGGCCCAGGGGGGGCCTGACTTGAGATGAATTTTAAGCGGGATGGGCGCCCGATATGTGAATATGTAAATCAGTATTGTAGTTTTGAGTAATCAAAATGACTGTTTTAGATTTGTTCATAGTTTCGTAAACTATATGAGTACGAACAATTCTTCCAAGATTTTTTTCCATTGCTTGCTTCAGTGATTCCATCGTGGTTTCTTCCAGAAATTCAATCAAGAATTCTTCTAGGAATTCCACTAGACATTTTTTCGAGGATTTTTCCTGGGATATCTTTAGTGGTTCCTCCAGTAATTGTTTCAGAGCTTTTTTCGAGGTTTCCTTCAGGAATTTTACCAGAGATCCTTTAAAGTATTTCTGCAAGTATTCAATTTCTACCTGAATTTCTCCATATATGCCTTTCAGAATTCCACTAGAGGTTGCCCCAATATTTACATCTGGAATGATTTGAAGTATTTCTGCAGAAAAGTATTCCTGAAATTATCTTAGAAAGTTTTACTTAGCGATTATTAAAAAATACTCCAAGAATTGTTTGAAAAATTTGTACAAAAAACCTTTAGGGATCCTAGTTTTCCTTCAACAATTACTGTAGACATTGATTTCTTCATTTTTTATCCAGGAATATTCCTACAAAAATTCTTCCAGGTATTCGCTAAGAAAGCTCTCCTGAGATTCCATTAAGAGTTCCTCATGGGGCTTGCTTCCGGGATTCCTCATCGGGTTTCTTCAGAAATTACTTCAAGAGTTCCTTCAGGGATTCACCGGAAATTTCTTCTGTTATTCTTACAAAAACGAATTCCGATACATTTCTACAAGAACTCATAAAGGGGATTCCTTCAGAAACTCCCGCAGGAATTAATCCAGGATTTCAGGGTTTCCTCAGGAATTTCAGCGGTTTCTTCTGAGAATTCTTCATAAAATCCTCCTGGAATTCCCTCAGATATCGAACTTTGTATTTCATCAGGAATGAATCTTGAGATTCCTCCAGGAACTTCTTCGGAAATTCCTCCCGAATTTTTTTCAAGAATTATACTAGGTATTCCTTCTGGCATGCCTCTAGGATTTCATTCAGCCTTTCTCCAGAGACTTCTGCAAGAGTTTTACCAGGAATTTCTCCAGGTATTACCTCAGGTATTTCCTCAGGAATTACTCCAGGAATTTATTCAAGTTTGGATCCAGGAATTCTTCCATGAATTCCTCCGAAAATTCTTCCAAGAATTAAAACAGGAATTTCTTCTCTAGGGTTTCCTCTGCACATTCCTCCAGGATTTATATCATGGATCCCTCCAGGAATTCCACCGATGATTCCTGCAGTAATTCCTTTCTGAATTCCTCTAAAAATTTCTCCAGGAATTCCTTCAGAAATTTCTCCATGGATTCCTTCCAGAATTCCTCTAGAGATTCTTCCAGGAATTCATTCAGGGATTCTCAAGATATTCATTTAGGGATTCCTCCTGGAGTTCTTCCATGAATAATTCCACGGAATTTCCCCAAGATTTCCAATAGAGATTTGTCCAGGAGTTCCTCCTGAGGTTCTCCCAGAAATTGTTTCAGGGATTCCTCCAGGTTTTTTTGCAAGAATTCCCCCAGGGATTCTTCCAAGTAATTCTCTAGAAATTCCTCTAAGGATGCCTCCAGGAATTCCTCAAGAGGTTACTTAAGAATTACTCCAAGATTTCCTTCAGAAAGTCCTCCAGGAATTTATCCAGGAACTCCCATAGGAATTCGTTCAGCAATTACTACCGCAATTCCTTCAGGAATTCCTCCAAAAATTCCTCTGGAAATTCCTCTAGAAATTTCTCTTGGAATTTTTTCAGAAATTTCTCTTGGAGTTTCTTCATTAATTTCTCTTGGAATTTCTTCAGAAATTTCTTTTGGAATTTCTTAAGAAATTCCTCCATTAATTGCTACCAAAATTTTTCTCGAGATTCCTCCAGGAGTTCATTCAAGAATTCTTCTAGGGATAGTTCCAAGGAATTTCCCCAAAAATTCCTTTACAGATTAATCCAAGAATTCTTCCTGGGATTCCGCAAGGCATTTGTCCAGAACTTTCTGCCGGAATTTGTCCAGAGAACTTTCCAGGTATTCCTCCTGCGGTTTCTCCAGAAATTGCTTCAGGGATTACTCCAGGGATTTTTCCAAGAATTTTCCCAGGGATTCTTCCAAGAATTTCTCTAGAAATTTCTCTAAGGATTCCTCTAGGAATTTTTCAAGAGTTTACTTTAGAAATTTCTCCTGGAAGTTTCTCCATGGACTCATCCCGGGATTTCTCCAACAATTCATCTAGAGATTGCTTCGGGAGTTCTTCTAAAAACTCCAAACTCCACTAGATTGCTCCCAGAATTCTTCTGAAAACTCCACCAGGAACTCATCTAGTCCAGGGATTTTTCAAGGAAATTCCCCAGGGTTTCCTCCAGGGATTTCTTAAGGAATTTCTCGAGAGATTCCTCCAGGAATTGATACAGGCATGTTCCCAGGAATTTATCCAGGGGTTCCTCCAGGCATTCCTCCAGAAGTTCCTCCAGAGATTTCTATAGGGATTCCTCCAGGCATTAATCCAGGATTCCTTCAGAAATTACTACCGCAATTTCTCCAAGAACTTGTCTAGAAAATCCTCCAGGGATTCATTTAGAAATTACCCCAAGAATTCCTCCCGGAGTTTATCCAAGAAATATTCCAATAATTTTACCTGGGATTCCTGAATGATTTCCTCCTGAGATATCTATTTATTTTTATTTATTTATTTGACAACATCTTCGGCTGAATGCCGCACAGAATGATTAGCTAGACTTAATTCTATTTTTAAACACTAATGTACTTCTATTAAAATCAAACGAGTCGCACACATCATTAAACAACCTACAACACGATTCAAACGAGCTGTGATATCCGTAATCCGAACGATGAATGGGAATCCACAGCTATCTTGAATTACGAAGGCGGCGGGCTGGAGCGTGGAAGTGCAAGTTGCTAAGAAGACAGCTGCAATCGTCTCTAGGAATTCCTTCAAATATTTTTTCAGGAATCCTCCAGGAAATCCTCAAGTTATTCTTTTAAAAAAATTCCCAGAAATTTTTTCTGGAATTTATTCAAGAATTAATTCAGGTATTCCTCCTGGCATTCTTCCAGGATTTCATCCAAGCATTACTCCAGCGACTCCTCCAGGAGTTCTACCACGAATTTCACCAAAAATTACCCCAGGTATTTCTTCAGGAATTCGTACAGCAATTACTTCAGGAATTGTTCCAGGAATTCCTCCAGAAATTCTTCCAGGGTTTCCCCCAAGAATTAATCCAGGAATTTCTTCTCCGCGGTTTCCTCTACACATTCCTCCAGGAATTATTTCATGGATTCCTCCAAAAATTCCACCGACGATTTCTCCAGTAATTCTTCCAGAAATTCCTTCTGAAATTGCTCCTGTAAGTCCTCCAGAAATTCCTCTGGAAATTTCTCCTGGAACTCCATTAGAAATTCTTCTCAGAATTCCTCTAGGAATTTCTCTAGGAATTTCTTTAGGAATTTCTCTAGGAATATATTCAGAAATTTCTCCATGGATTCCTTTCAGAATTCCTCTAGAGATTCTTCCAGGAATTCATTGAAGGATTCCTCAAAGAATTGATTAAGAGATTCCTCCTGGAATTCATCCATGAATAGTTCCATGGAATTTCCTCAAGATTTCCTATAGAGATTTGTCCAGAAATTCCTCCTGAGATTCCACCAGGAACTTGTCCGGAAGTTCCTCCAGGAATCCCTCCTAAGGTTACTCCAGAAATTTGTTTCAGGGATTTCTCCAGGGTTCTTTCCAAGAATATCTCCAGGGATTCGTTCAAGAATTTCTGTAGATATTTCTCTAAGAATTTTTGCGGGAATTCCTTATGAGGTTTCTTCAGACATACCCCAGTAATTCCTTCAGAAAGACCTTCAGGAATTCATATAGGAATTCCTCTTGGAATTCCAGAGAAATTACTACCGCAATGTCTCCAGGGGCTCCTCAAGAAATTCCACCAAGATTTACCGCAGATATTTCTTCAGAAATTCCTACAGGAATTTCTTCAGAAATTGATCCAGGAATCCCTCCAGGAATTTCTTCGGAAAATCCTACAGCATTCCTCCAGGAAATTCTGCAGGAAATCCTTCAGATATTGCTTCCGATATTCTTTCAGGAGATTCTTCAGGAAATTCTATAGAAATTTTTCCAAGGGATTCCTCCGGAAATTGTTGCAGGTTTCCTCTAGGAATTAATCCATGAAATTCAACTCCAGGGATTCCTCTAGAAATCCGTCCAGGAGTTATTTCACGGGTTCTTCTAGAAATTCCACCAGGAATTCCTCCAAGAATATACCAGAAATTCCTGCAGGGATTCCTCTAACGATTTTTCCGTGAGATTCCTCCAAGAATTCCTCCTGGAACTCCTCCAGAAATTCCTCTGGGTATTCTTCTAAAAATTTATCTTGGAATTTCATCAGAAATTTCTCTAATGCTCCAGGCATTACTCCACGAACTTCTCCAGGGATGCCTCCTTCAGAAATTTATCCATTAACTTTTCCAGGGAATCCGCCAGGAATTTGTCCAGAAAATTTTCTAGGATTTCCTCCAGAATCTTGGAGTTGCTGTGAAAATTTGCTTATGATTTCACAAAAAAAAATGTGTCTATGATGCTTCGTTCTTGAGTTATGATTTTTCAAAGTAGGTGGTGTCTGTGGAAAATGTTAGTTTTTCACTGGAGTTTGCCGGAAAATTAGGCGACCCTGATTTTTTTTCAATTTAGTTTTTCAAATATATATGATCCCTACCTAATTTCATTAAGCTTCAGAACCTTCGCACCAATTTGTACGATAATAAAAAAAAATCCCCTAATGCTCCAGGAACTTTTCCAGAGATTCCGCATGGAATTTTTCCAGAAGGTTCTCCCGGATTTCCTCCAGAAATACTTCTAGGAATTCCTCCTGTGATTTCTTGAAGAATTCCTCTAGGGATTCCTCCAGGAATGCATCCAGATTCATCTAAAAAATTTTCTAGTAATTTCTGGAGGGATTTCTGATGCGGATTCTTCAGATTTTCTTTCCTGAAATTCCTAGCACAATTACTCTTCGGATTCCTCCAGGAATTCATCCAGGGATTCATCCAGGGATTCATCCAGGGATTCCTCCAGGTATATTTTCAGAAATTACTCCAGGGATTCCTGCAAGTATTGCTCCGAGAATTCTTGTAATGATTTCTTCCGAAATTTCTCTCGGGATTTTTTTTTTAATTTATTCAGCGGTTAGTTAAAAAATTACAGTATTCCGTTCATAATGTTTTGCAGGGATTCAACCCAGGTTTTTTTTAGGATTTCTTATAGATTTGTTGAATAATTTGAAGGATTTCGAGAGGAATTCCTCCAGCGATTTGTATTGAAATTCTTTTAGATAATTTTAGAAGGACATAGAAGCCAAAAAATTCTCCAAGAAGTCATCCAGGAATTCTTTCACAATTATCTCATGAATACTAAGTCTTTTACAAGTCCAATCATGAATATCTTCAAGATTACGATTACCCCTTGCAGCACCAGCTTTTAAATATATTAAAACTTCCTAAAGACCATTTGAATTTGTGCGTTGTTTGATAGATGCAAAAATACCCCTGGCCCACGAAATAAAAGAATTTAATAGTCAGCATGGTTTTAATGAATACACTTGCGTTTACGCTTCAGCTACGTACATCTATTCTCACTAGGAATTCAAAAACTTTTGCTGGAATTCCATTGCAAATTCAACCAGATTTTTTTTCCCACATGATACTTGATTTCCATAAAGAAGCACTTAGGGCCGATTTCTTCACCTCGGCTTAACCGGTAAGCCAGGCTTACCCATACAGTTAAACCTGGTTTAACGCTTAATCCAGGGTGATGAAATCGGCCCTTAACCATATTTTGCAGTAATGCTGCTAGAAAATTCAAAGATTCTTAAAGATACCCATCCAGGAATTCCTAGAAATTATCATTTAGTATTAATTTCTCAGTTGAGAATTGTCTCCAATAACTGTCAATTTAAACACATATTATGCCAAATTAATGTCTATTATAGATCTATGTTTGTCACCACGACAGTGGTTTTTAGATTTTTTCTAATTTCCATATATAAAGTCATGACAAATTTCTTGGGGGGGGGGCTGGCGGATTCTGGGGGGGGGGGGGGCTGGCCCCCCTGGCCCCCCCTCTAGTTATGCCAATGGGCTGGAGGGACATCCGATCCGCCATAGGTAGTACCTCGGCTACAGCACTAGGCTTCGCGACTCCGAATCACAGAAACGACTGGTACGACGGCGAATGTGAACAGTTGAAAAACGAGAAGAATGCAGCATGGGCGAGAATGCTGCAACACCGTACGAGAGCGAATGAGGCACGTTACAAACAGGCGCGGAACAGGCAGAACTCAGTCTTCCGGATGAAGAAGCGCCAGCAGGAAGAACGAGATCGCGAAGCGATGGAAGAGCTGTACCGCGCTAAGGACACACGAAAGTTCTACGAGAAGCTGAACCGCTCGCGCAGAGGCTTTGTGCCACAAGCCGACATGTGCCGAGATAATCATGGGAATATTCTCACGAGCGAGCGTGAGGTGGTCGAGAGGTGGCGGCAGCATTACGATGAGCACCTTAATGGCGACGTTGCAAGTACCGAAGGTGGCGTGGTAACAGATCTAGGAGTATGTGCACAGGACGAAAGACTTCCGGCCCCTGACCTTCAAGAGATTGAGGAGGAGGTTGGCCGGTTGAAAAACAACAAAGCCGCTGGAGCAGATCAACTACCAAGCGAGCTTCTAAAATACGGTGGAGAAGCACTGGTGAGAGCACTACACTGGGTCATTACCAAGATTTGGGAGGAGGAAGTATTACCGGAGGAATGGATGGAAGGTATCGTGTGTCCCATCTACAAAAAGGGCGACAAGTTGGATTGCGGAAACTACCGCGCGATCACACTACTGAGCGCTGCCTACAAGATACTCTCCCAAATTTTATGCCGCCGTCTATCACCGATTGCAAGAGAGTTCGTGGGGCAATATCAGGCTGGATTCATGGGTGAACGCGCTACAACGGACCAGATGTTCGCCATCCGCCAGGTGTTGCAGAAATGCCGCGAATACAACGTGCCCACACATCACTTGTTCATCGATTTCAAATCGGCGTATGATACAATCGACCGAGAACAGCTGTGGCAGATTATGCACGAATACGGATTCCCGGATAAACTGATACGATTGATCAAGGTGACGATGGATCGAGTGATGTGCGTAGTTCGAGTATCAGGAACACTCTCGAGCCCCTTCGAATCTCGCAGAGGGTTACGGCAAGGTGATGGTCTTTCGTGCTTGCTGTTCAACATTGCTTTGGAGGGTGTAATAAGAAGAGCGGGGATAAACACGAGTGGGACGATTTTCACGAAGTCCGTTCAGCTGCTTGGTTTCGCCGATGATATTGATATTATTGCTCGTAAATTTGAGACGATTGCGGAAACGTACATCCGACTAAAGAGGGAAGCCAGGCGAATCGGATTAGTCATTGATGTGTCGAAGACAAAGTACATGATGGCAAAGGACTCTAGAGAGGAACCACCGCACCCGCCACCTCGAATTTCTATCGACGGTGATGAAATGGAGGCGGTTGAAGAATTCGTGTACTTGGGCTAGCCCGGGCTAACTGGTGACCGCCGACAACGACACCAGTAGAGAAATCCAGAGACACATTGTAGTAGGAAATCGTGCTTACTTTGGACTCCGCAGAACTCTACGAATAAAGTTCGCAGTTACATGAAGTTATCTATCTAAAAAACGCTGATAAGATCGGTAGTCCTCTATGAGCACGTGCACGAAGCATGTATCCTACGTGTAGAGGACCAACGCGCCCTTGGAGTTTTCGAACGGAAGGTGCTGCGTACCATCTACGGCAAAGTGCAGATGGAAGATGGGACTTGGAGAAGGCGAATGAACCACGAGCTGCATCAGCTGCTGAGAGAACCAACCATCGTCGACACCGCGAAAATCGGGAGACTACGGTGGACGGTTTACTTCGTCAGGATGTCGAATGGCAACCCGACTAATTTGGTTTTTGAGAGTCATCCGACCGGTACAAGAAGACGTGGTGCGCAGCGAGCGGTGGGTCGATCAAGTGCGGACCCTTCGCAGAGTGTGGAACTGGAGACACACAGTCATGTACCGAGTAGAATGGAGACGGCTACTATATACAGCAGAGGCCACTCAGGCCTTAGTGTGACCGGTAAGGTAAAGTCTTTGGCTTTCTCGCAACATGCCCTGCCCAATATATGCATCCAGTGTAAATGACTATCCGGATGCTAGATTCGCTGTAGAATTCAGCGAGTTCGTAGTTCATCCATCACCTACACACCGTTCTCATTCACAGCGTCGAAGGCCGTCCACAGCATGGGGTGCTCAAAAAATCAGTTTGATCTGGTGCTCGTAGACTCGTATGACTTTCACTGATGGTGCGCATTTGTATTTCACAACAACGTTGCCAAGGTTTACCGCCAATACAAATTCTCAAAATTTTGAAGGTATTCACGAAAGGCTTGGTAAGGGACCAAAAATGAGCCATGGGATTCCATGGGGTCTCAGGAGCGCTTTAGGAGTTCTTATGTGGGTTCCAGCGGGCCTCAGAAGCGCTTCAAGGAATTCAAGGGGGTTCCAGAGGACTCCAGAAGAGGGGCCTCACGAGGTTCCAGTGGGTATCTGGAGGTCTCATATGGCGTGCAAAGGTGTCTCAGGGGGTACCAAGAAGTTTCAGGGGCTTTCCAGAGGATCTCAGAGGCGTTCCAGGATGTCTCAGGGGAGTTTAAAGGGAGCCAGGGTGTTACAGGGGACTCCAGGGTAATTAGGGGCCTTTAGTGACAATCAAGGGAACTCAGGAAGTTCTAGGGGTCCCAGGGAATTTCAGGAGGTCTTACTGGCGTAGCAGGTGTTGTCACGGGGAGGGGCTCAGGGGAATCTATGACAAAAGGTCGAAAGACATAAGGTCGAAGGACAAAAGGTCGAATGGACAAAAGGTCGAATGGACAAAAGGTCGAATGGGACAAAAGGTCGAATGGGACAAAAGGTCGAATGGACAAAAGGTCGAAAAGGGCAAAAAGCTTCAATAGACTAAAGACAAATTGGAAGACACGAAAAAATTATCGGAATTCAACAGAAAAACGACGATTAAAAATAGAACCAGTGCCAAATTTTTTCAACAACTTCAAAACAATCATTATTAGAAGATAGGAAAGTGTTTACTGAAACTTGCAATGCCCATAAATGATGGAAAGTAATGTTATCCATGAAGGTTGAATATGGAAAACAATATTACTCGAAAGAACAGCCTATGGGTTGAAGAAGGTTGAATCGTAGATCGGAATATTGTCATTTGAAACTCCAATCATTAAATAATAATCCGCTTAAATAAAGCCAAACTATAAATTAGAAAAGATGAAATCTCTGGGTATTATAGGAGTGATCCCCCTGGTAGAAGAAAAGAGCTCAATAATAGCATATTTTGATATTGAGATCAAAATGTGATTTTGGTTTGATTGATATAAGAGATAAAAGATCTAAAAATAATATCTAAAATTTACTCCTGGAACTTCATTATCAGATCATATTTAGATCTTGTAAGATCTAACCAATAGCAGCAAGCTATTCATTTGATCTTGAAATATCAAATTTTGATATTGTTCAGATGTTCCAGGAACATGTTTCAGATATTATTTTCAGATCTTTTATCTCTTATATCAATCAAACCAATATCACGTTTTGATCGTCAGTACTTCACCTCTACCCGGACCAGGAAGTATGTCACGATTACAGGGATAGGGGCGTTTGCAAAAGTGTAACAAGCAATATATTTAGTATAGAACAGGGGGACGGGGATCGATAATTCTCAATTTTTGGCGTAACGTCTGTATGAGCAAAAGTTCGACCCTAGTTGAAAATTCAACCTATTTCAAAAAACCGAAGCTGATAAAAAAAATAAATACCATATGGCGATTCTACATCCATGAGCTAAAATTTTGCTGAACAAAGTTACGCCAAATGTCTTTTCAATTTTGGGTTACAGCACTTTTTGTATGCGTGTGTTTTATTCGAACTCTTGCCCCACCACTGGGGCAAAAGTTCGAATCTAGTGTTTGTGGCATTTCGCTAACCGTAGCACACTATTTTGACACTTTGGTAATAGGAATACTTGAAACCACTTGATATTTGATGTTAAAACTTTAATACGCTTTAAAATACGATCTGGATTTTACCCAAATCAGGGTTAAATTTACTACACCAAAAATTAGTAGTTTTCCGCCAAATTCAGATAAAACAACATTTTTTTCAACTTTTATCGAATTTTCTCACTAATTCCATCCCTCTTGGAGATAATATGTACATATTGCAGAATTTTAGGTTTACACCTAAAGTTGCCACATGACTCGAACTTTTGCCCCACTATGTGTAAAATATGATTTTCAAATCTTTATTGCAAAAAGTTATACATGCTAAAGCATCTCAAAATATACCTAGTTACGCCCCAAAATAAAATATCGAATTCGATTTCATTATAATTCCATTCCATGCGTTGGAAGGACCATCGCATGTTCAATTTTTTGATCAAAAACCTACATTTTGTCATAATTTTTCGAAATATTGATCAATTTTCATATTTTTTGGAGTGAAAGACTCTTTTTCATAAAAGGTTCGAACAACCTTGACACCCGAAAGAAATAATTTGAATTGAGCTCAAAAACTTCAAAAGAAATTCTTTCCCCACTCGAACTTTTGCCCCACTCTACTCTATGCCTTAATTCTATAGGAAAGCCTAAACCTAATGTTAGTGGCTGAAATGCATATGATTTCTATAATAGCACTACAATGTTTCTCTCAATAAGCGGCAACAAAGACAAACAATTTTGTCTTGTCTTAGCGAGACATACCAGCTGGTAAATTGGTCAACTGAAATTTTTGTTCATTTGACCTTTTGTCCCATTCGACCTTTTGTCCTTTCGACCTTTTGTCCTTTCGACCTTTTGTCCATTCGACCTTTTGTCCCTTCGACCTTTTGTCCATTCGACCTTTTGTCCTTCGACTTTTTGTTCTTCGACCATTTGTCCTTCAACCTTCTGTCCCAAAGCCATTTCAGGGGGTCCCATGGTCTCAGGGGGTTCCAGAGGATCTTAGGGGATTCTTTGGGAGTCTTAGGGCGTTTCAGAGGGCCTCCAAGGAGTCTCAAGGGATTTCCAGGGGGTCTCAGGGGAGTTCCAGGAGGTCTCAAGTGGATTTCAGGGGTTCTCTAGGGCACTTCAGAGAATCTCAGGGGTGGCTCGTGGGGTCTCAGGAAGGTTCCAGGAGGTCTCAGGGTCGATTCAAGCGGTCTCCGGGACGTTCAAGGGAGCGTCAGGGGGTCTCTGTCGGAACGCCCTTAAAGACTCCTAAAGATCCATGATGCACCCCTGATGTCCCTTGGAACATACGTCTTTTGGGCTCTGTGGGAGCTTCCTGGAAACCCCCTTTATCGCAACGCCCAGAAACAAGACTTGTTCTCGCGAATTAAGTTGTCTCATTGAAACCCTGACTGAATGCATGTACAAAATTCTCTGTTAGATTAAAAAAAAAAATCTGGCATTTCTGGAGGATTTGCCGTCGGGTGATGAACTATTCCGTTGTCAACTGCTGTTGCTGGCCCGATAGCTTCCCACAAACTTATTTGTAACTAGCGAAATACAACGGAAGAGAGGCTGGGACATAGACAAAATTCAGAATGGTGAAATTCTCACATTCCAAATGGTTGCCTTTCATATAGATAGGGAAAATAACCTATTTCCCCCTCTTCTTCGGTTGCTGTTTTCCAGATCCTGAAAAACAAGTGGAGCAGACAAATAGCCAACTTTTTCGAAATTTCGAAAAGCTGCTCGAACAGAACCCTCAAACTCGTTTTATGACTGTGTACTACTGGTACATGAAGCTGGAGGTAAGCCCATCTCAGGTTAACACCAATCGTGACAACCTATCAGACTTCGACAGCTCCTCAGTGGATTTTGATCTCTCTATGAAGGATGAGATCACCGGTATCCCGGAATCTTTTCGTTCCGTAGGTATTCCACAGATTTTTGCAAGTACGTTCGGCCATGTTAGCGGGGACAGACAGGTCTTCACAGATGGTTCAAAAATCGATGATTCGACTGGATTCGGTGTCTACAGCGTATTTCATAGCGCCACCTTCATGCTTCAAAAGCCCTGTTCTGTATTCGTAGCTGAGTTAGCGGCTATATACTACACCTTAGAGCTTAGAGTACATTCACACTCTTCCACCTGAGCACTACTTTATTTTTACCGACAGTCTAAGTTCTCTGGAGGCTGTTCGGTCAATGAAACGGATGAAGCACTCAGCGTACTTCCCGACTGGAATACGCCAAGTATTGAGTGCTTTGACGAAACGCTTATACACCATCACCATAGCTTGGGTCCCGTCACATTGCTCGATTCCGGGCAATGAGAAAGCGGACTCACTGGCTAAGGTGGGCGCTAGCGAAGGCGATATTTACGAGCGTCAAATCGCCTTCGACGAATTTTTTGCATTGGTCCGTCAGAAGACCTTGATCAGCTGGCAACACAAATGGAGAAATGGAGAGATAGGTAGATGGTTGCATTCCATCATTCCACAGGTGTCAAAGAAACCATGGTTCAAAGGGTTGGATTTAAGCCGCGATTTCATTCGTGTATTGTGTCGGCTGATGTCCAACCACTATTTGTTGAACGCACATACCTTCCGTATTGGGCTCTCAGAAAGCAATCTCTGTGTCTGTGGCGTGGCTTACCAGGATATCGAACATGTCGTGTGGGGATGCAATGAGTATCGTGAGGTCAGATCTGAGCTGCATGAAATTCTCCGGGTCCGAGGAAAACAACAGAAACCCATTAGAGAAGTGTTGGCAGGGCTTGATTTGGAATACATGAACCTGATTTACCAGTTTTTGAAACGTGTTGATGTCAGAGTTTGATGTAGTTTGTTCCTTGTTTTCGTTGTCCGCCTTTTGGTTTTGTTGTTCGCCCCTGTCTGTCGTCACCCCCCTTCCGGTTGTCCTCTTCTTGTCGTTGCCTACCGATAAAGTCCTTTCTTTTTGGTTCCGTTACAGATATGGACAATTTGTCCCATCAATGTTTTTTAGTATAAGTTAGCAAATAATTTAGTTTAAGACCCCTACATCCCTCCTTCCCAATTTTATTTTATCTTTTTTCAATCCTTAACCTCTAAACAGCCGCGAGTACTTCGGCTTCCCAAAACTAACATAGTATTAAGACAGTAATAAATTGTAAAATGTAAAAACAAAAGTTTTCGGCTCAGTTATGCCCATGTGGCGCCCGAGCCTTCCAAATAAACGAATAAGTAAAAAAAATATGGGTTTAGCAGTAATACCATCCCAGCCAGCTGCCTTATTGTTTTGAGGTGCTCACTCAGCGACGAACTTGGTTGGTTCCCATCATCTGCTGTGTTAACGTTGTCATTTCTTAAGCTTCTTTGAAAATAATGGACCATCCTAATTGGTTTTTAAAATTAAGAAACATGTATCGATTTTTAGATTTTATACGAAAGAGCACCTTTTTCTGAGCAACCTTGATTTTTTTCAGATTTTTAGAACTTCATTTTGGTACCTCAAATCGATTTCGAAGAGATTTTTCGAAATTACCTTTTGACAGCTGGCCAACTGCTTGACAGCTCCATCCAGTACAAAATGCGACGAGGGGTGATTCGACAAATCGCTCCCATACAAACTACAAACTGATTTTTAAATAGGTTCCCGGGCACCAAAATTCATGAAAATTTGGATTTCGGCTCTGTTTTGCATGCAGATTCTGAATATGCAATTATCTCAACACCGCTAAAGAAGCCAATTGGCATGTACACTGCGCTTAATGCATTTCTTTTTCATAAATGTGGGGTGGGTCCTGGACCACTGCCTTTGGCCAAATTTTTTTTGTATTCACACTGCTAAACAAACAGAAGCATGGCAGACTGGCATTATCGAGCAGAATGGATTAGCATAGCATGGCATGAATACTTGCACAAATCTTGGATGGAGTTGCAAAGTTGAATATATCCATTGACATTGCTGATGTCGCTACTACCTACAATGTCATAGACCCACTCAGCTTCACACACCTGACCAAGTCCTTGCAAGCATTTATAAATCCCTTCATCAACTTGGAAAGAGCCCAGAACTGAAGCAGCGTCCAATAGATGAAAGGATGTTGAAAATAGTTATATAACAAAGCAAAATAAAAAAAAAAATAAAAAATAAATGAAATATGCTTTTGAATTTCAGCTGCTTTTTTTCTTCCTTGATTTGTACCTGAAAATCCAAATCCAGTCTCTAGGTTTCTAGATGAAAACATTCTCTCATCATGAAACCATCGACCGCTCGATTCGGAAGAAGAGGCACCAATTATCGCCAAACTCCGAGCAGCGTCTTCGTCGAGCCCAGCGAAATCAAGAGAAACTCTCCAGTAGTACAACAAAAATTGAAAATTTTTCACAAGGATAACGTTTCCTTGTCGATGATCCACCAGCAGATGCATCAGCCGCCGGTGCCGTGCCGAATGTCAAAGTTTCTCCGGTTCACCACACGACGTACTCACTTCTACTGGTTTCTGGATTACAGCTACAGAGGATACTCAAAATAACTGGGACAGGTAAAATTTTCACTTTTCAAAAAATGTTCAACTAGCTGTAACTTTTCGAAAAGGGCATTAAATTTTCTGAAATTTTTACTGTAAGGTCATCAATTAGGTGTGTATCAGTGGTCCATTTTTGGAAAAGATCGGTCCATTCTTCACAAAGTTAGGAAGATTCTAGAAAAAGGTATAATTATCCGATAGCCAACTTTGAGCTGTTATATTTTCGGATTCAATGGACCGAATGCAATCAAATTTTGATCATTTATGGCCCATATAATAAGCTATTAAAATCTTTTAACTAAACTTAAAATTCTTCACACGAAAGAAAATTATAACGATTAGATTATTTTTCTAATATAACACCAATTTATCTAAAACTTCATCATCGTTTCAAAATTCGAGATAGTAATTATAGTTCATTTAAATCTCCTCTAATATACTTGAATATATTTATGTTTCAAAGAAAAGCAACCAAATGGCCGGCATCAAATTGAAAAAGTAATATGATGCATAAGAAAAATAGATGGATTTACTAAAAAAAACAGAATAAATGAAATGGCTATAACTTTTTTCCTATTAATGATTTCAAATTAAGTCGAATGTTTTTCAAAATTCATTATATGATTCATAAATGATCAAAATTATGAGATATAACAGCTCAAAGTTGGCTATCGGATAATTATACCTTTTTCTAGAATCTTCCTTACTTCGTAAAGAATAGCCCGATCTTTTCCAAAATTGGACCACTGATACACACCTAATTGATGAACTTACAGTACAAATTTGAGAAAATTTGATGCCCTTTTCGAAAAGTTACAGCTAGTTAAACATTTTTTGAAAAGCGAAAATTTTACTTGTCCTAGTTATTTTGAGTATCCCCTGTATATCTCCTGTAATTCAGCACTCGAGCGATCTCCACACTAATACGAGAGACACGACCGCAGTCTATCCTTTGCAACACGAGATTATCGTGGCCAAAATCACCCCGAAACGACCCTAAAACTGACCGACGATCGGAAAACGCTCCCAGAACTGGCAAATGAAATACTGTCCGTATGATCAAAAAAGCTCGCGGGAAATGCACGACAATAGAATCCTAAATGGCAGTTGTGGTTATACTTGTCAGCCGAATTACCATCGATTTTTTTTTTCCGAGAAAACGAAAGTCACCGTGACATTGATGAAAACAGCAGCCATCCGCGCACACCTGGCATTATCGAGCAGAATGGATTAGTGTAAACATAAAAGCTGTCTAAACCAATTGCCCAAAGAAGAAAACAATATTTACATTATGAAAAGAACCTAAGCCAACCGGGAATCGAATCACTCACCATCAACATGGTATTACTGAAGATCCGAGCGTTAACCGCTTCATGTACTTAGTTCGTTCCAGCCTAACAATACTTCAACACAGAGAACTGCGCGGTTGCACAAACTGTCACTCTCGCCTATTATAAACACACCAGTTTTAATAAACTACAACTTTCTTCAACTACATGTGTAACTTTGTGTCCCAACCCTACACACACAACTGCACTGTATCCCAGTCGAAAGGATTCAGCAAGTACTTTACACCACATAAAGTGATCGTGAAAATTCATGAACCACGCAGTTCGTTTAGCTGAATGGTCCAGCGACGAGACGTCCAGGCATCGACTGGCATATGGTTCGTTCGTCAGGCTGCGTACAATTAGGCACCTCACCAGCCACACGTTATCATCACCCTGCATCGCTGAATGGGTCCATTTATTTCATTCCTATTCATGCGGGCGGCCAAGCCACCCACTTTGTAGAGTCCGTTGGAGTGCGAAAGCGAGCAGTCACCGTGCTAAATACACATGCACGTGTATCTACCTACCGCTCCAAGGATGCCTGTTGTGACTCCAACAAGTGGTGGCGTCGTCGTTGTCGTCGGCTTCTAGGATTCCATTGTCACATCTCATCCTACACCGTCGTCAGTCAGTCAGTCAGTCAGTCCGGTACCATCATCTTTTAGCACCTCTTCGATGATGGGAGGGGAGAAGTCGTAAAGTCGAAGACGACCGCATCATCATCGTCGTCATCGTCACTGTCATACGACGTTATTCGTCAGATTTTATCTGACGCCAAAAAAAAATCCTTTGAACTTGAAGGTGGATGCTGTTGGTTATGTTTTAGTAGTTTTGAATTTGAATTCATGGAGAAATCTTAAATTAATTCATTACGAATATCTTCTGGAGTGCCTGATGGGATTCCTGGTTCTCTGCTGAATTTGCTGAATATTCGCTTCACTATATCCATCTCTTTATAAACTTGGTACAATTCGTAGTTCATGCGACGCCACCATATGCCGTCCTCCAGTTTACTGCCGAGTATTATTCGCAGCACTTTACGTTCAAAGACTCCAAAGGCTCTCCGATCAGCTTCTCTCAATGTCCACGATTCATGGCCGTATAAAGCAACCGGAAGAATCAGAGTCGTACAACGCGAGTTTTGTCTTCGTTTGCAGCCTACGGGACTTCAGCTGGTTTCGCAGATCGAAAAAGGCCCGATTCGCAGCTGCAATCCGTCTTTTCACCTCGCGGGTAACATCATTATCGTGCGTCACTAGAGTACCAAGATAAACAAATTCGTCCACAACATCAAATTTTTCACCACCTAGCACCACTTCGTCATCACCACCACGGCCGGACCGACGCACGTTGGCCACCAGTAATCATGTACTTGGTCTTTGTGGTGTTAATCGTTAGTCCAACCCTCACAGTCTCTCTCTTAAAAGGTATAAACGCCTTCCACGGCCCAACGATCGATCCCGACGATATCATCCGCGAAACCCAGGAGCATAGGCGACCTCGTGACAATGGTTCCGCTCCTTTGCACACCAGCTCTCCTTATCGCTCCTTCCAGCGCGATGTTGAACAGTAAGTTCAAAAGAGCTTCACCCTGCTTCAAGCCCGTCTAAGGTTACGAACGATGACGATATTTCATCCGCAACCCGTACACTTGATTTCGAACCGTCAAGCGTCGCACAAATCAGTCTAATCAGCTTCGTCGGAAAACCATCTGCGATCATAATCTGTCATAACTCGTATCTCTTCACTGAATCGTACGCCGCCTTGAAATCAATAAACAGATAATGGGTCTGCAAGTTTTACTCCCGAAATTTATCGAGAATCTGCCGTAGGGTGAACATCTGATCCGTCGTTGATCGGCCCTCACGAAAACCCACCTGATGTTCGCCGACGAAGGACTCCTCAATCGTCCTTTTATTCCTAATCACTTAACCTAATTTACAGCTCTATTGTCTACTAGGGCACTACGTGAGCGATTTCAATTGACAGCTGCACTTACAGTATTATACAGCGCCTAGATGTATTATATTATTCTTTATCGAACTGGTTGCCTTTCTGCTGCTTTCACTTTTCTACTCTATACATGGTAGAATGATGAGCATAAGGAAGATGGATGGCCGTTGTTTCTTTCCAGTCCGATTGGGGGTCCATTATGAGTAGCAGTTCGTCGATGTCCAGGTATCCGGGTCCGTTTGAGCCATGGGCTCAGAAGAGGGTCAATGTCAGCCACTCTCGGGGAGAAGAGTAACTGACGAAAAATTACAAGTGCCGGGGCTGGGAATCAAACCCATGACCATTCGCATATGAAGCGAACGTTTGACCAACTACGCCACGGGCCCCGGCCTCAATCGTCCTTACCCTGTTAAACATTATTCCGGACAACATTTTGTACGCTGAATTGAGAAGTGTATAGAGGGCAAATGAGACCTTCCAACCAACTCTTGGGATTAATAAAATAATTTCTCGAGGATTCTCCCTAAAAACCCTTGTTGGGATTCCTCCAAGCATTCTTGATTTGGTCCCACCAACCATTCCTACGGTAATTTCTTCATGGCGGTTTACACCAGAAATTTATTCAAACATTTTTGCTCTTAGAATTGTAACTGCCCATTTATCATTATTTGAAAAATCTATGTAGAAATCACTGAACGAACTTCTGTATTAACTCTAGCGTGCTTTCTTAGAAGAGCTTCTAGAGTAATTCCCGAAGGAACATAAATCCGCAGGAAAATACCAAGTGGAATTCATGGTGAACGCCATGGAAAAATCCCTTGAGGAGTCACTAGAATAATTTCTGGAAAAATCTCAGCAGGAATTCTTGGAACTCCTAGAGCAAGTCCTGTAGGAATCCTTGATATAATCACTGGAGAAATAATTGTGGGATTTTTTGGAAAAAAATCACTGGAAAAATTCATAAAAATTCCTTTTAAAAAATCCCTGTCCGAATCACAGGAACTTCAAGTGGCTCCCTAGAGAAACCTAGCCTAGAGAAACTGCTGACGAATCCCATCAGGCATTTCTAAAGGAACTCCAAAAGATAATCCTGAAGATTTTTTTGGAGAAATCCCCTTGGAATTTCACCAAGAATGCCAGACGTGCCAAAGATTTTTCCAGGGATGCCCAACTAACATTTTTAGCGCTATAAACTTCAGTCATTTGCTTTCTGTTGTGTAACAATCGAGTTGAAGCAGTCAACGCTGAATAAAAGGGAAGCTTGTCAAATATGAACCATAAGCTAATACACAGCTGCAAAACAAGCTCCATACAGCTATTAAACTTTGTTTTCAGAAATCAAACACTTGTCACTAGGATTGACTTTACTGCACTCTATTCCAACTCCGGGAGATTCCCCGGAAGATGTGAAAACTTGAACAAATCGAATAGGAGTCCCCACTAACAAAACAGCTACTACTATACAGTACAATTCGTAATACTGACAAATCCACAAACCAGCAGCGCTTTGAAGGCCGTTTTGCGATATCATTAAAGCTAGAAGCTGTAATAAAGAAATTATTGGTATACCAACACGGCTTGTCGGATGTAAAAATTATTGTCAAAACAAACTTTAAGCCGGATATATAGCAGCTACACAAATACTTTACAGCTATTCATCTCTTTGCTGTGAAATTATTTGGGTTGCTTTTATTGCACTTGAATAAAATTCCCAATCAATAAACCATCTGCTTTTATACATTACGTTTTGTAATGTTGCCAAATACACAAAACAGCAGCGCTTCGTTGCTGTTAAAAGAACATTCTTTCAGCTAGAAGCTGCGATGAAGAACCTGTAGGCGCAACCACTCAGCTTGTTCAATGTAAACATTGTTGCGTTTGACGTTTCACAAGCTTTTGCAGCAAGATGAAGTTCAGTAAGGTTTCTTGTGGCATCTAAAGCCTTGTCTGGAGCAAAATAAAAAAAATTTCTATGCTTTTTATATATAACAGTGTGGCAGCGAGGACATCATCGGGACCAGTGGATACGGAGATCGGGAGTTCGATTGCAAGTAGCGGCAAGTACATTAATAATTCAAAAGCGATATTTTCAGTTCCACATGTATTGCGTCAGGATTTATCCAGTAATTGCTCCTAAGAGTCTTACAAGAATTCTTTGGAGGGATTCCAGAAGGATTTCAGGGTGGAGTACACCAGCAATTTCAGAATAAATCCCAGCTCCAGCTGTTGGTGTTGGAGTTGTTTCTGCAAAAGCTACAGGGATAATTTTGAAAACTCCTCCAAGGATTCCTCCAGGAACTCTTCTTGGGATTCTTTCAGAAATTCCTCCCGAATTTTTTTCAGGAACTTCTCCAGAAATTCCTCCATTAACTCTTTTTGGGATTCCGCCATGATTTTTTTACAAAAATTCTTTCTTGAGATTCTTCTAGAAATTCTTCCAGAGATTTCTCCAGGAATTTTTCCAGGCATTCCAGTAGACATTGCTTCAGGATTTCTTCCCAGCGTTCCTCCAGGCATTCATTCAGAAGTTCTTCCAAGCATTCCTCTAGGAATCCCGGTAGGAATTTTCCCACATATTCCTCTAGGACTTCCCCGAGGATTTCCTCCAGGCATTTATCTAGGAATTCCTTCAGACATTTCTCCAGGGATATTCCATTAGAGGTTCCTCAAATGATTCGTACAGGAATTACAATAGAGATTCCTCCAGGAATTGCTCTAGGGTTTCCTACAGGAATTCCTCCAGGGAATCCTCCTAAAATTGCTCCAGTGATTCTTCAAGGAACTGCTCTAGGAATTCCTCCGGGGATTACCCCAAGAAGTCTTCCAGAAATTTCTCCAAGGATTCCTTCTAGAGTTCCTCTAGAAATTTCTGTATTAATTTCTCCAGGCATACCTCCAGGAATTCCTCCAGGCATATCTTCATAGATTCCTCTAGGAATTCCTCAAGAAATTCCTCTAAGGACTATTCCATGTCCGTGTAGCTGCCGGCTTAGAATAGCACTACGGACCACCTGTTCCGGGGGTAAAAGTCCACCAAACAGGTAACCCCAATCCAAGGTGTCAGGCGACCCGTGCTGAGGGATGAATGGTTGAGGGGGTTTAAAACATGCTCGATCTTTAACGGAGCCCGTAGCGTGGGTAGATCGCCTTTTTGGGTTGCGTTGCGGTGTTAGATCTACCAAACCGAAATCTAGTGTCGTCCTATTTTTCAATTTTGGAATATGTGTTCTGATAATTATAGGCATTATAGTATTTAGTCCTTGCTACTGGTGTTGTGATGACTTCCAGTCTTTGAATAAAACTAAGTTTACCAACTTTACTTTGCATATAGTTAAAAACCTCACCATCTGAGGCTAAACTCAATGCAAAGGAAATAAAATTGGGTTAGGGATCCATGTATGTACTAACTCTTCGAAGACTGGAAAGTGCTAGTACGCAAGGAACATACTAGAATCCTTATTACTGAACACATGTCCCATTATTGGAATGATATTGCTGCTAATGTTAAAACCCGGGTCCTAAACCTGGGAAGAATTTAGCAGTAAAACTAGGGTGATGCTAGGTTTCCGATGCATGGCCAATATCAGTACTCTTGTTTTGTTTTCTAAGAAAACAAAACAAAAACTGTATCAAAATCGATACTTTATTGCCCCTCAATGGCAATTGAGTAATGCGACATGCACTACACTAAGGATACGGGTAATGTCACAATAGATCTAAAAACTGGTCGCAGTGACAAACCCGAACAGGAATAAAAAAAAAAAAAAAAAAAGGACTATTCCAAGAATATGTAACTGCCGATCAGCTCAGATGGGATCCTTCCTGAGACTCCCTGAAACAAGAGGGTCGGCATGCTTAATTCCTCCAGGCATATCTTCATAGATTCCTCTAGGAATTCCTCAAGAAATTCCTCTAAGGACTATTCCAAGAATATGTAACTGCCGATCAGCTCAGATGGGATCCTTCCTGAGACTCCCTGAAACAACAGGGTCGGCATGCTTCTCGACCAGTCACGTCATGTTACGTTGTAACACATTTATTTCGGAATTTTCCGACCTCTTCTTTTTCTTCACTTTTCGTACTTTTCCGGCGAGGGTGATTGTCCGGCCCATTGTTCCTTCAAGGGCATCTGGCTTCGTTACGGTGATATGGGGGAGAGGGTTTCCTTCAGCATGCAGAACCAATGCATGTGTTCTGAGTCCTTTTCCGCTGTCCTCACTATCTTCTGGGACTTTTCTCCAACCTTCAATTCCAGTTTTCACAAGCGTGTTGTGTTTGAATGTTCTCTAATGGAGTTCTATGCTTCTAGAGATTCCTCCAGGATTTTTTCCAAGATAACCTCCAGGAATTCCTCCGAAAAGTCCTCCAAGATTTCCTCCAGGAAAACCTCCAGGCGATTCCCCAGAAATTCCTCCACGCATTTCACCAGGGATTCGTACAGGCGTTACTTCAGGAATTTCTCCAGGCATTTCTTTAGAAATTCCACCAGGAATTCTTCCAGGCATTCTTCCAGGACTTTCTTCGGGAATTCCTTCCAACCTCCAGGAATACCTGCAGTTTCTTTTAAATTACTTGAAGGATTCTTGGAGAAATTTCTCAAGCGATTTGACTTGGCATTCATGAAGATAATTTCAAAGGGATACAGGATACAGGAGTCGGGAAATTCTCCAAGAAGTCATCAAGATATTTTTACAATATTTCAAAAAAAAACTTTTAGGAACTCATCCACGGATTTGTTCAGGAATCCAGCCGAAAATCCCTTCAGGAATACCTTAAAACGAATTCCTTCAAAAATAATCGTCCTGCGATTATTTCAGGAATATATCCTGAGATTTTTTTTCTCCGAGAAACCCTTTAAGAAGTCATCCATTGATTTTTTCAGGAAATTCGACAGAGATTCCTCTAGAAAATTTTACTGGGATGTATTGAGGATGCTCCTTTAGAAAATCCTGCAGGGATTCTTCCAAAAAACTTTAAGGGATTCCTTGAAACACTACACCAGAGGTTTTCTTCCGAAAACCCGTGTAGGGACTTCTCCAGAAATATATCTTAGTATTTCTCCAAGAAGTAGCCTTAAAATTTTCCTCCTGATTGAGTATGAAATTCTGAATACTCTGTCTAAGGACGCGTCCACTCTGGCCGTACCCTTAGAGTCCCGGAAACGGTTCCGGATGTCCCTGTGCCCAAGTATTGACAAGTCGCCAAGGTAACTATAGCATTTGAATAAGCCGTATTTCTGTTTTATATCTACATTCGGCCTGCTTACTGCCGTATCATAGCAGTTCGACTGCTACACGCTAATAAAACCGTTCTAGAAATCGTCAACCTTCAGTCACGAATTCACGAACTAGCTGATTTTTGCTTTACAAATATACACCGTGAATAAAATTCACGGAACTAGGAAATGTTGGGAATCATGTTCCACAGTCAGTGAAGAGAATTGTCAGACAAAAGAGGCACAAAACAAGCATCAAAGAAGGCGCGACGATTACTCTTTATCCCTACTGGTAACAGATAATTACATGATCTCGAATTTTTTTTGTTGCAGACAAAACGGAAGCCGAATTTGTTGCGTACTTTTCAACTCGTGAATAATCAATTATTGCTAACCCAAAGTCGAAACTGTTTGATGATAGAGCTTCACCAGAGTTGCAGTGTTCACTGACTCGAAGTTACTGTTCGAAAATCGCAATGCAAGGCTTAAATATCTCTAAACTCGTGGTGTACGATGTTAATCCCATTTTTTTGAAGTTGGGACAAACTTATGTCGCATGGGTTTGTTTGTCGCAACAAATACAGGTTGCGACATTGTCATTATTGTTGCGCGATGGTTGAATTTTGATTCACTGTCCACAGTTGATTCGTAACGCCTGCCTAAACGGCACATAAACTGGAACAGAATCATAAAATCGTGATTTTTGTTCCAACAGTTCCTACAAACAGGAACTTTGTTCACGGCAACAAGAACTTTGTTGATGTTTGTGCTCTGGTAATTGTGATTAAAATCACGGCAACTAGAACGCACTTCATGGTCTGCTTCCATTGGAGACACTCATTTTTTTAGTTTATCACACCGTACTTACGTCGTTGAAGACTATTTTCATATGAGGCCTGAGGTTTACTTTGGTTTTGTGGCTTTTCGGAAGTTTAAACGTCATAAATAAAAGGATTGATTGCGAATTCTGCAGCTGCAAGTTATTTCCAATAATACATTACCATTTTTCTTGATTTAACAGTGGCTTTATCCTGTTCTATCATGAGGGGGAGCACATGCAGCGATAATTCCATCCAACGTTAACATCAGCAAATCCAGATAATGTTCCAGATGACACTTTTTTGCACAATTCTAGTACTTTTCAAGTATCGGAAGCACGAATTGCCTAGTTGCTAGAAAACACTTAATTTAGATCACATACTTCTCAGCACAACAGTATGAATCGATTTTGCTTTTTTTTAACTCCGTTGCATTGCGCGAACCGAATGTTTCGACAGCGCGCATGACTTGTGTTCTCGATATCAAAAACGAAATCACGTATAGAGCTTGCTGACGTTTATTCACCTTTCTCTTTCAAACATGCAGGCGGAATAGGATTTGTTGTCATCAGGAAAGGTTTCCCGATGAAAACAAATCCTATCCCGCCTGCATGCTTGAAAGAGAGAGGTGAATAAACGTCAGCAAGCTCTATATGGTTGTGCAAGATCTTGACATCGCGATTGTCGTTCCCATTTTTTGAAAGCGTTACGAAATGAGCAGAGAACTATAGCACACGTGAATTGTGTTCTTGGATTTGGGATTATGCTTTTGGCAGCGGGATCAATCTACCACATTTACATGAACAAAATCACGAATTCGAGCAAGTGTAAGGTTCCACCTTTCGTGACATTTTGTTCGCGTTTATTGGAACGGATTTTTCAGCGTGTAAACTGTCCAATATTAACAATTCAAATGCTACTTAAAATCTGATAGCAGTTTCGTAGCATTTCAAATGCACGGTATGTTTTGGTCAACAGGCATCATAACTGCTACTTTATTACCAAGAAACTGCTAAGAGAGATGCTAAAACCACAACACATTTCCATTTTCTAATTTACGTGCCACGGCTGTAGAAGCCACCATCATTCGCATGTCCAGTCAATCATTTGTAACAACGAAGAAAATCAAAGGAAAAACATGCCATGGCAGGTTGGTTTCCCATGATCGATTTTATTATCAGCACCTGCTGAGCTTATAACATAACGAAGCAACTGCCGGTGTAATACTTACAAAAAAATCAAAAATTCAGCGCGTTTTATCTGATCATCTATAGCTTACCCTGTAGCGCGGTTTAGCACCATCGTCAACCCGAAGATCGAGGGATCGAATCCCAATTTGGCCGAAAGCAGCAAAAAAAACAGCAACAGCAGTTCAGGACGTTCCCCAAGCCTTAAAAGTTCCACAGGAGAGTAAAAAAAGAAGAAAGGGAAGCCGTAAAATGGGCAGGGGGAAATATTTGTTTTTATTTTTGACAATCTGGGGGATAGGAGAGATAAGCATTTAATCAGCCGTATATTGGACAAAACCCTGCATTTAATTAGCGCTATTGGCGCATATTCGGCAGATTAGCATTTAATGACCTGCTGTGAAGGCGCATATAGTGCCGAATAAATGCCATTTTAACTGCTTATTGTTTACCTGGGTGGCCTAGACTAACATTCTAGGAACCAATATCATTATTCAAAAAACACGGTGTAGAAAAAAGCAAAAAGTCGGACACAAAACGGTTAAAAAGTTCTTGGATCGATCGGGAATGGAAAAAATACTCATCTAGATCTTGCTCAATGACCACGTGTTGAATGCGTCAGTTATATGGACTATGAGGAAAATAAATAATCAATTTCCATTTAACTTTTTATAGTACTGGGCATATTTGTGAACTTTTCAAAAACTTCTAAAAAAACTCCAAAAAAAGAAAAAAAAATGGAAAAAATGGAAAAATTCTTGGAGAAATTCGGTTTGTAGACTGACTGGATGATTAATTACTGAAAGAACTTCAGTTCCCGAGCAGAATGGCATAGGGGGGGTGGGCGTAAGACGGACCACTGACTAGTTCTGTCACTTAAGAGAGCTAAAATTTGGCTTACTTTTACGATTGGCTCTATCTTCTTATCAGTTGATGATTATTGAACCACTCTATGAGAGAATACATATGTCAAAAGTGTAAAAAATAAACAATCGTTTACCTGGCTACACGCTTTTGTAATAGGATCTAATTTTCAGGCGGCAATGAATAAGCTTTTTTAACATTAAATTGCAAAGTTTTCGCATTTTATTTTGAGTTTCCCAGCTGTTTTGAACTGTTCCGTGTTAAACCCAACGAAATTCAGGTAAATTTCACGGATTATGGACAATGGTGGTGGAATGAATATCTTGCATTGTATGGGGGGCGGGGGGTAAGACTGTCCGCCTTGGGGGTGGGTAAGACGGACAGTGTTGGGATTACTTTGATATTGCCATGAGAAACATATTGAAACCCACACATTGTTCACATATTGAAATCTATGGAGTACAAAAATGATTGTGGAAGCCGTGTAAAGCTTTTCATATTGATTTTTTGTTTAAAAATTCATTATATTAGATTTTTTTTGTTGTTGGAATAGTTTGAACTTCGTAAAATTACCCGAGGATTGCATACTGTTAGGCGTTTATGGAGGTTTTCAACTTACAAAATAGATTTTAATTTGCAAAAAACACGTTTCGCTAAGAGATTCAAAGCCAAATTTAGATTCTACAATGATTGATCTACCAAATATAAACGGCCATAAATATCATTTAACACAATTAATGGCTTATTAGCTAATTTTTCAAACGTGTCCATCTTACCTACCCTACGGGTCCGTCTTACCCACACTGTTGAAAATCATACATTTGGAGATAACTTTTTAATTATCTTTAATTATCTCAAAAGTCACGGAAAATCAAATGTTATTGCAAAATCGGCTTGCAGACTGTAAAGTACCTTAGTTGAAGTAAATAGTATGGAGATAAAATTTAAATTATCGCATTGTTTACACTGTCAAAATATACACGGAACCGCCAAACTACCCAAAATTGAGTTCTTTTGACGGAATCCCATAGTTCGGCCCAATAAGCCAAATTTGAGTAAATCGATTAAACTCACACTAGGTAAATTGCCTTCACCTCCAGCAAAAACATTTACTTAAGAGTAGGTAAATTCAACCCAAGACCCCCCCTCATTCAACCCAAATTTGAGTAAACCTGCATTTACCCAAAATTGGCTTATTGGGCTCAAGGACCCCCGTTGGGTAGATGCATCTCTGTTTGTTTTTGACAACATCGATGAGGGAAAGAGGGAAAACAACCTTGAGCTTTGAGTAAAATCGACCCAAAAATTAGGTAGTTTGATTTCTCCGTGTAGTGTTTCCTAAACATGTCCGTCTTACCCCCCCCCCCCTACCTTACAAATACCGTACAAAGAGCAACCTGTGCTCTTATACCGCAAGTTTATATTGCTATATTGTTCTACGCAATGTTACGAGAACACCACAATAACTATTGGAAATATTTGAGCACAGTTAGGTATTAATGTGGTATTGTTGATTTAGCTGGGAAAATAACTGAAGAACAAGATTTGTTATTACATCATTAAACATCAGAAAAATGTTCAATTTAATAGTAAGAAACGTTATTACTTTGTTATTTCATACCTTCTGGATAACAAATAGAGCATTTGAAATTTATGGTATGCATTCGTTATTGAAATAACAAGATTTGTTACTTTTCAGGTGCTATTTTTACAAAATTATTGTATTCATTTTTGTTATTTTGCCTCTTATGTCCACCTAATAAAGGGCATATTGAGGTATAATGTTATTTACGATTAATACCTTGATATGTTATTTTGTTGCTATTCTTTCCTGCTCGGGTTAGTCTCCATTATGTTCTACTGGAGAAAATATTGGAGGAAGCATTATAAAAATTCTTGAGTTAGTCCTGAAAACAATTCGTAAGTTTTGGAGTTGAACCAGCCTCGGACTGAAAATCTCCCTAATAAAGCTAATAATAATTCGTAAGTTTCAAAAGAGTTCGATTATAATTTCTTACGAAACTAACTTACATACTTTCAGTCCTGGGCACCCACGTTGGTGTGAATCAGTTCGTAATCTTTCAGTTTTGGTGTCTGTTACGGTTTTTGGGTTTCGGAAAAAGTAGGTTGTTTGCCGGAATACCTTCCGGTGGAGGAGCATTTCATGCTCAGCCAGTGGAAGCCAGAACAGACGCTGTGTGAGCCGCACCTCCTTGGTGAACAGACGCTCGGGACGTACCTCCTCAATGCAACTGAAGTCAGAAGGTGCCCAGGATGCACTACCAGCCAAGCACACAGCCAAAGAATAAAAATAGAAAGAATGCCATCTTTTAGCAGTTTCTATGTAAACGTCAAGCGACAAAACAAGTGGCTCTCCAATCGTACCAAGGTCGAAGCTCTCTGTAACAGTTTTCGTGATTTGTCAAAAGAGAAGGTGGTGTAAATTTGTTTTGGTATTCGCATACAATCAGTAACACACACTACCGCATGACGATTTAGCTTTGATCCGCAGATAGCGCTGCGGTAGTGTCCCCCGAGCATCAGCAGAGTTTATATTATCGTCTTTATATTCTTATTCTTTGACACAACAAGCTGGCGGTCTTTGTCATCGCTTGTCCCATGGAAGCATGAGGTAGCAACTTGTGAGGACCAGAACTAAAGGGTGATACGGTCAAAATTTGGTCACACAATTTGTTTCATAACTTGAGACTGCGTGCACCAAAACAGCTGATTTTTGGACCAGTAATAAAACATTATATGTAGCCTATACCATAAAATTTTCATCAAAATCGGTTTAGTATTTGCGGAGATATTGTGAATCTTGAAAACTGCAATTTTAAAATTTTGTACAAAGAGGATTAAAAAATAAGAACACATTTTTACTCTTTTATTTATAGAGCCAGAAATACTGAACCAATTTCAATGAAAATTTTTCTGTATGTAAAGTATACATATCAAAATGTTGTGTAAAAATTTCATTCAATTTGATCCAGCCGTTACAAAGTTATATTTGTTTAGGTGGTCAAATTTTGTCAAATTTTTCCAAGTCAAGTCAAAATTTGGTTACACATTTTTTTCCATAACTTCAGATTTCGTACACCAAAACAGCTGAATTTTGGATCATGAATGGTACATTATATATAGCTTGTACCATAAAATTTTCATCAAAATCGGTCTAGTATTTGCGGAGATATTTTTGAACCCTGAGATCTGCAATTTTTAAATTTGGTGCAAAAAGGATTCACACATTTTTACTGTTTTATTTATAGAGCCAGAGATACTTAACCGATTTCAATGAAAATTTTTCTGTATGTGCAGTATGCATATCAAAATGTTGTGTAAAAATTTCATTCAATTAGATGCAGCCGTTACAAAGTTATATTTGCTTAAGTGGCACTCGATCAGTTTTTTTCATATTCAAACTGCTACAACTTTGAAAGTATTCATACAAAATGGCTCAAAATTTTACTAAGAACATTATTTCATAATAGTACTATACTGTAAAATTTTGATAAAAATCGGAGCAGTATTGGTAGTTCTATAATCAAAATTGTGCTTTACCAAAGAATAAGAATATCAAGAATGCCCACTTCGCTGATCCTCGGGGGGACACTACCGCAGCGCTATCTGCGGATGAAAGTTCAACCTTCATGCGATAGTGTGCGTTATTGATTGTTTGCGGATATCAAAACATACGCATACCATCTTCCCTTATGACAAATCACGAACACTGTTACATAGAGCTTCCACCTTGAAACGCTTAGAGAGCGCCACTTGTCTTGTCGCTTGACGTTTACATAGAAAAAGACAAGAGAGGGCATTCTTTATATTTTTATTCTTTGGCTTTACTGACCTTAAATTTCCGAAAATCTACTATGGAACGCCTTTGTACAAAATTTTAAAAAGGTAGGTCGATGGTTTTATCTATATATCAACCAATACTCAATCGATTTTGATGAAAATTGTATGGTATAAGCTACATATAATGTAGCATTACTGGTACAAAAATCAGCTGTTTTGGTGTACGCAGTCTAAAGTTATGAAAAGAATTGTGTGACCAAATTTTGACCGTATCACCCTTTATGTTGGACGCTCCTTGTCCGCTCACCATTTTGCAGCCCAGCGATTGCACCACCTCTAAAATTCTTTTCTTTTTATTTTGAATCTAGTAGAGCAGACGAATCCTAATTTCAAAACTTTCCAAAATTAAGCCATACTCAATTTGAGAATGATTCAAAAATGTAAAAAGTAATCGACTTCATCCAAAAGATAGATTCTACAAACTTTGGTTCTAATACTTTCTCCAATCAATTCACACGCGTTCGAGTCCTTTCACCTGCAAGGCAATGGCATTCAAGAATGCACCACTCGGCAAAATAATGGTAACCTAACAACCGATCCCGTAAGGATTTACCGATGTACCGCCAAAAAATTACCTTGATTGACGACACATCACGTTACCAACAGATAACGGAAAGAAAAGATTACGTTTCGCTGCAATCATCAGTTTCACGACGGCGGTGGATTTTTTCTTCCAAGAAAGAACACTTTCAGGTACATTGTATCGCCGGTGGCAAGATGGGGAGAGCGAATTTCTGAGACGGTGCTTGCGTTTTTCCCGCGAATCGTGAACTTCCCAGTCGTTTACCGCTCCCATCGTTCACTAATCAATAAAATCACGTGCTATCTTGCGGCTTGTTGAATGATAAAAGTGGCATCAAATCTGTAATGTAAATAAATCTACGTCGGAAAATATCCTCCCGTTTACCTCAACACCACCGGAAGAAAACGCTATCATCGAGATGAAATTTGAATTTCATAGACTTGGGTCGTACACCTACTACATCTAACTGTCTTGTCTCAAGGTTCGTTGTGGCCACATGGCAACAAAACGGGTGCAAGTAGGATAGAACAAACACTTGTGGATTCCAAAGCGAAACCATCCGGCAGCCTCCCCTTTCGACTACTATTCAGGATCATTGTTGGCCTCATCCTCTCCATGTGCAGAGGGACGGGAACCGGATGATAGAATTGGGGTTTTCACATCATGTGCAGCGAATCGAGCTGGTTCTATTCGTGATGCAACAAGTTGGTGAATCAAATTGTTTTGAATTGTGCTGAGAAGGGATTTCGATTGAATGTGTATTAAATTTAAATTCGACTCGGGTAAAACATTGTTAGGATTTAGATATCGAGTTGTTAAGTGATCCGTGAAAATACTTCCCTAAGAACCCCTGGTGCCGACAAAAGATGCTGGAAGAAATCTACTCGGACTTTCTTAGCGATACATAGCACCCAGAGAATCAGCACCATTAAACATACGCACATAAATTTTCATCACATTTTCCCAATTACGATAAGCGATACGGTTCAGAGGGTGGTGGAAGCTATTCCCGTGCAGTAAGACAGACGGCCAGCAATCGACGAAGCGAAACGTAACGGTCATCATTGGCAACTTGAAGCTACATTTAGCAGATAGGTAAGGCGAAGTATGAAATGATTGTTTCGAAATAAGAGGGCAAGAAACTAGTTAATGGTCGTATAGTTAACGTGTCAAGAAAACTAGTGCTTCTAGCTCCAATAGACGATCGATAAATTCAAAAGTTTTTCTGAAGTCCGTTGTATATAGGCATGACTTCCCTTTGATAAAGCGCCTTCTCATTTATCGGCTCACGTTGTTGTCACTTGAAAATTGGCCTTTGCAGTCTTGACAAAATTCAAATACTGTTATTTAATCTTGTTCGACGTTTCGGTCACATTTGGACTATCCTCATAGTTGTCAGCCGTTAGCAGAGGACCGACGTAGACTTCATCTCCATCGCCTCAAAGGTATCTTCGTTTATCATAACACTGCGGCCAAGGTTTGTCCTATCTCACTCAGTACCACCAGTACTTTGTACTGGTGTACACTGTGTTCTACGGATAATATCCACGCCATGTCAACAGTGAAACAAAAAACTTACCTTACCGGACAGACTAAGGCCTGAGTATCCTCTGTTGTACGTAGAAGTCGTCGCCATTCTACTCGGTTCATGGCTGTATGTCTCCAGTTCCGCACTCTGCGAATGGTTCGCAAATCATCCTCCCCTTGATCGGCCCACCTAGGTCGCTGCGCATCACGTCTTCTTGTACCGGTTGGATGACTCTCGAATACCATTTTGCTATCCGACATCATGATGACGCCCACCGTACCCTCCCGATTTTCGAGGTGTCGACGAGGGTTGGTTCTCTCAGCAGCTGATGCAGCTCGTGGTTCATTCGCCTTCTCCAAGTCCCGTCTTCCATCTGCACTTTGACGTAGATGGTACGCAACAGGTTCAGTTTTAAAACTCCAAGGGCGCGTTGGTCCTCTGTACGTGAGGTCCATGCTTCGTGCCCATAGTTGTAGATAGTTGACTTCGTGTAACTGCAAACTTTATTTGGTCGTAGAGTTCTGCGGAGTCCAAAGAAAGCTCGATTTCCTGCCACAATGCGTCTCTGAACTTCTCTGCTGGTGTCGTTGTCGGCGGTCACCAGTGAGCCCAAGTACGTGAATTCTTCAACGGTCTTGATTTCATCACCGTCGATAGAAATTCGGGGCGGCGGGCGCGGTGATTCCTCCCTGGAATCCTTTGCCATAATGTACTTTGTCTTCGACTCATGATTGTCTAATCCGATTCGATTGGCTTCATTCTTATGTCGAATGTACGTTTCCGCCATCGTCTCAAATTTGCGAGCTATAATATCAATATCATCAGTAAAACCAAGCAGCTGAACGGACTTCGTGAAAATCGTTACACTCGTGTTTATCCCCGCTATCTTTATTACACCTTCTAAGGCGATGTTAAACAGCAAGCACGAAATACCATCACCTTGCCGTAGTTCTCTGCAAGATTCGAAGGAACTCGAGAGTGTCCCTGATACTCGAACTACGCACATCACTCGATCCATCGTCGCCTTGATCAATCGTATCAGTTTATCCGGGAATCCGTATTCGTGCATAATCTGTCATAGCTGTTCTCGATCGATTGTATCATACGCCGATTTGAAATGACATTTTTTTTATACAAAAAAAAACCCTAATTAATCAACCTAGCGGTGATGGCGCCTTTCTCGTGCCTTCGAAAACCCATTTCAACAAAACTCAAGTGACATGTTGATGAATATCGAACTTTCATACGTTTAACAAGAATCTATTTCATGGTACCAAAAATCATTTTGATGTTAGAGTCTCAAAATCTTAAGAAAAAGCCACTATCTTGAATTTTGAGCAACTATTTTGGATTTAGGTTCGTCATCTTGGATATTCTGGTGGTTGTTTTTAGATTCTGGATCGGACATCTTCTACATATCGAATATACCCATATTTCATTATTTTAGCGCCTAAACCTCCGTTTACCAGTCGCCATCTTGAATTTAGAGCCACCATCTTGGATTTTAGGCTGCCATCTTGGATATTCTGTTCGCCATTTTTTAACTCCCGCTATCTTCTCCATACCAAATGTACCCATATTGCATGGTTTAGAGCCTAAAACGCCATTAAACAGCCGCCATCTTGATTTTGGGATCGCCATCTTGGATATCCTGGTCGCTATTTTTGAACTCCGGACACCTTCCTCATACCAAACATACCCAAATTGCATGGTTTTAGGGTCTAAAGCTCCATTAAACAGCCGCCATCTTGGATTTTAGGCCGCCATCTTTGATATTCTGATCACCATTTTTGAACTCCAGACATCTTTACCATACTAAACATATCCATATTGCATGGTTTTGGAGCCTAAAACTCCACTGAACAACGGTCATTTTGATTTTGGAACCGCCATTTTGCATATCCTGGTCGTAATTTTTGGACTCTGGGTATCCAGCAAACACACGATCGTATATGATGTTACATAGGATGCTAAAGTGGAGGCGATATACGGACACTATACACGCGGGTAAATGGGAGCATGTACGCATATGGCCTCCAATTTAACATCCTATGCAATATCATATAAGACTTTGTGTTAGCTGGGTATCTTCATCATACCAAATATACCCACATTGAATAATTTTAGAGTCTAAAACTCCACTATACAGTCACCATCTTGATTTTGTAACCGCCATCTTGGATATCCTGGTCGCCATTTTTTGACTCCGGACATCTTTCCCATAACAAATATACCCAAATTGCATGGTTTTAGGGCCTAAAATTCCATTGAACAGTCGCCATCCTTAATTTAGAGCTGCCATCTTTGATAGTTCAGGCTTTTCTGGAGTTCAGGCTTCTTTCCCATTCCAAATATACCCAAATTGTATGATTTTAGGCCTAAAAGTCCACTAAACAGCTGCCATCTTGGATTTTAGGCCGCCATCTTGAATATTATGGTCGCCATTTTTGGACTCCGGACACCTTCCCCATACCCAATTCACCTATACTGCATGGGTTTAGGACCTAAATCTCCATTAAACATCTGCCATCTCGAATTTGTCGCCGCCATATTTGATATTCTGGTCGCCATTTTTGTAGTCCAGGCTTCTTCCCCATACCAAATATACACATATTGCTTAGCCACCATCTTGGATTTTAAGCCGCAATCTAGGATATTCTGGTCGCCATTTTTTGACTCAAAACATCTTCCCCATACCAAATTTTCCCAGATTACATAACTTTAGGGCCTAAAACTCCATTGAACAGACGCCATTTTGAATTTGGAACCGCCATCTTGGATTTTAGACAGCCATCTTGGATATTCTGGTAGCCATTTTCGGAATCCAGGCTTCTTTCTCATTCCAATTATACCCATATTGCATGGCTTTAGAGCTTGAAACTATACTAAACAGTCGCCATCTTGGATTTGGAACCGTCATCTTGAATATTAGGCTGCCACCTTGAATTTTGGGCCGACATCATGGAATTTATGATCTCTTATTGATTTCTGCACAAAATTCGTCAACCATGCTAAAGGTTACAAAAACCGCCGCAATTTGATGTGTCGCATGATGGGGCTTGGTGCAGTTTTATACATGGCCAGTTCTACCGGTGCTAGTCCGGATCACTGAAATGGCCATAACTCCGGAACGTCTCAACCGATCTGGATCATTTTTAATAGCAAACAATGCGGTAAAATTCTGGTTCGATTCGAGCTATAATCCGAAAAATCGGCCAATGGGAAGTGCCTTAAAAGTGAGTGAACTTTTTTGCGCACAGACATACATACACACACACACATACACACATACAGACATCGGAAGTGGAGGAGCATTGCCCCCCCCCCCCTAAAGCAGTCGCATTAGTGGTACCAGGGGGATCGAGGCATCTAGGTGTAGCAGAGTTTTTTCAATCGGTTTTCTCTTCTGGGGAGGTAGGGAGGAAAAAAAACATACTGACATCATCTCAATTCCTCGAACTGAGTTGATTGATAGATGTGACTTGACCCTCCGAGCCTTCTATCGAAAATTTGTTTTTTGAGTGAACATATAGCCTTTCAGTACGTGTTGGTGTACCAGAAAGGCAAAAAAGATCGATTATAAAAATATTGTGCTTATTTAAGAAACTGCAATGTAAGAACTTCTATAAAATCCCAGGTAGAATCTCTAAAGAAATCCTAGAAGAAATTTCAGAAAAAAAAACATAAAAGAATTTATGAAGAAATTTCAGCAAACATCTGAATAAATCTTTCGAATATGTATTGTAGGAGCCCATTGAGGCGTCATTCAAAAAAAACTGAAAGAAACCGAGGAGAAATTAAAAAAAAATAATATCTAGTTCGATTCCTGTAGAAATCCCTGTTGTACTTTAGGAAAGAATTCCTTAAAGAATATCTGAAGAACCCTGAAGAAAACCGCTGGTGGAAGAATTAGAATTAGAAGAATTTCTATGAACCATTAGTAAATTCCTACAAGAATTCCTTTCTATTCCGAAAAAAAATACTGTAGAAAATCATACCAAGTATTTCTGAAGAAATTCCATTAAAATTACATGGAGAAATTTTTGGAGGTTTCCTTAATCCTCGAAGAATTTACGCGAAAATCCTTAAGGAATGAAGAATCTCTCCATTCTAGAAAGCATCCAAGAAATATTTTTGAAATCATAGAGAAATTTCTGGATAAATTATGAATTCATGATATTCTATAAGAATCGCTGAATCACTCTCATATCGAATTATCTATTCTATAGTATTGAGGGTTTTTCAGATATGTAGATCAGCAAGAGTTATCTTCATCTTCTTCATGCTCAAATTTACGTCGAAAAAAAGGGCACTTTTTGTGATCTGTTATAGTGAGAATCAATTGTATCTTGTTTATTACGAGTCATGATTACTATAATTTGCATGCAAACATCAAAAACATCTTGCAAACTTATGAAAAAAAACCTTTTAAAATACTTTATAGGGAATATGGAGCAAAATGGGACTTTATCGTGATTTGGGCAACATGTACATATACATCCTCGTAGTGGATCATCTTTCCCAAAATATAGAAAATGTTCATGGATGTAGATAATCAGCAGAGATCTGCATATGCTTTTTGGTCAAATTTTACTCCGAAACATGTTAATTAGGGAGAGTGGGCCAAAATAGGTCACATCCCGTGCTCATCCACGGTGGAAATCAACTTCATTTCGTTTCTTAAGAGTATTTGTATCGTGATTGCTATAATTTACATGGATGCGTCGAAAACAGCTTGAAAACCTATGGAGAAGCAAATGTTTCAAAGTATTCGAGGAAAATGGGTCAAATTGAAACATTATCGTGATCAGTCTTGTTACAGTCATTGACACCTTTTCGTCGATATTCGGCTGCCTTTGTCTTCGACATTCGCAACACAAGCAATCAAACTACCGTACGAAACAAAAATGTCAAACGAATGCACTTGACCACGATTACGCCTTCGGGAGACGGTTCGGCTTTTGTTATTCCTGTCTTCTTTCACGATAAGAGCTGTGTTGGCCATATGTGTATCTTATTCAATTCAACAAGCAAAAATAAACTAATACTAACATTCATAATCGGAATTGGCTGAAATCCATTCGATAAGCTAGAATTAGACAAATGTCATCGTGCCAGACGACATTGATTTGATCATTTTTATGTTTGTTGATCTTCGTCCTACCGCTCGTGTTGTGTGTAAGAGGTAACGGTAGCGCACGAATGTAACAAAGCAAGTCGACACCCGACTGCGGCACCAAAATGAAGGTAGTGAAAAGTGTCGAATGTTTACAAGACTGATCGTGATATAGGCAACATGAAAATGTTCCATTCTCGTTGAGAATTATTATTACAGGAAGATCCTCCTATGCTTTTTGATCCGATACATGAGGATTAGGGTGAATTTGGGCAAAATAGGGTATATCTCGTGCTTTTCTATGGTGTTAACCAACTTTATTTCGTTTCGTAGGAGTACTTGCATCGTGATTGGTATCATTTGCATGGAAACATTAAAATGAAACTTGAAAACTTATGAAAAAAAAACATTATAAAAGATTTTTAAGGAATATGTGGCAAAATGGCACATTATTGTGATCTGGGCAACATGAAAATGATCCACCCTCCTCGTGGATCATCTATGCTAAAATATTGAACGATTTTCATTGATAGGACTTCAGTAGAGATCTTTATAAGCTTTTTGTTTAAATTTTTTAACGAAACATGAAAATTAGGGATAATTTGGGCAAAATAGGCCACATCCCGTGATCTGCCATAGTGGAAATCAACTCTATCCCGTTTCATAATAGTATTTGCATCATGATTCCTATAATTTGCATGGGAACATTGAAAGCAGCTTGAAAGTCTATGAAAAAGCTGGCTTATCATAATTGATAAGTAGTATGGGGCAAAATGAGGCATTACAGTGATACACGACACGACACGACAATGTTCAACTTCAATCGAGAACAACCTATAAAAAAAATTCGAACCCATAGAAAATTCGAAGTTTTTTGATGGGAAAATTGGCTTTTTTTATTGCAACAGTTGAATTATTCATTGCATTTTTGACGGTTTTAATTGCTCAAAAATCAATTATTTATGGAAACTTTTGATTTATGCATTTTTTTATTTGTTTATGGAAATTTTGTTATTTATTACTGCTTACACCCCTGTTTCATCACTGCGACTTTTGGAGTTATTTATGAAGAATGATCACTTTATTATGAGTCGTTTATATTTTAGCCGTAGCCAAAATGTTTAGCATAGGCAACTATTTTTTTCTCACAAAAAAGTTCAACATGCTGTAACTTTTTATAGAGTGCATAAAAAATTCTCAAATTTCAACTGCTTGTCAACCTATTATATGTGTATCATTGGTACAGATTTGAGCTCAATTGGTTAAACTTTCGCGAAGCTAGAACCGTACTCGTATAACACTATTTATTAGACAATTAATTTTTGAACTGTCATATCTCGGAAACCAGTGAACCGAATTGAATAAAATTTTTAACGTTTATCAACAATATATTGATACTTGATACGACGTTATAAAAATGTAATATTTTCTCTCAACAAATGAGTAATAATATATTATTGATAAACGTTCAAAATTTTATCCAATTCGGTTCATTGGTTTCCGAGATATGACAGTTCAAAAATTAGTTGTTAATAAAAATAGTGTTTTACGAGAACGGTTTTAGCTTCGCGAAAGATTAACCAATCAAACTCAAATTTGTACCAATGATGCACATATAATAGGTTGACAAGTAGTTAAAATTTGAGAATTGTTTATGCACTCTATAAAAAGTTACGGCATGTTGAACTTTTTTGTGAGAAAAAAAAAGTTGCCTATCCCAAACATTTTGGCTACACCCTGTATATCGGCGGCAGAGGTTTATCTGCACTTCTTTATTATGTTTTGCATTAAAGTAGTGCAAAAAAAGGAGAAATGGGGCAAAATGGGACATTTCCCGTAGTCTGCACAAGACGAGGCCGCCACCATTCGATTCCTTGTCATTTTTCACATGGAAACAGGTCTTTGATGCCCTTCGAAGCCAGTGGCTTCGACGTTCGCATTGGAACTAGGCCTGCCTCTCTTCAACTTAGTGTTCTTGGAGCACTTCTTCAGTTATTAATTAAAGAGCTTTCTTTGCCTGCCATTACATGAATTTGTACATTGTGTGGCAAGTACAATGATACTCTATGCCCAGGGAGTCGAGAAAATTTCCCGACCGGAACGGGAATCGAACCCGCCGTCTCCGGATTGGCGATCCATAGCCTTAACCACTAGGCTATCTGGAGATCCCACTGTGCGTTGGTACTATCTTGGCGGTTACAAGGACTGCCAGTTGGATGGCAATTGCTGATGCACTCCTGCATCTAGTGATACCCGGGTACCTGTACAAAATTCTCAGAAGTTACTTCAAGAATCGAGTACATACCCAATTATGATGCGATCAATCAGAACGTGGTCGATTTGGGATTCTGTTTGTGAGGTGATCTCCAAATGTTGCAGGAAGACTGTGTTAGAAAAAGGTGCTAGATTTTGATTTACCTACTGTTGGAAGTTAGGTAGCGTTGAACGCTCGGATAGCGTCGAACCTTCAGGTACGGGTTTGGAGTGTTGGAGCGAGGTAGATTTGTTGGCGTAGGTATGTTGTTATTAAAGAAGATAGTCAAATTGTATATACCTGGAATGGATAAAGGGTGTGACGGTTGCTGATTGAGGTATCAGTCGGCAGCCGTCTAGTTTGATGGAAGATGTCTAGCGTTTTATTTTCATTGTAATTTAGAAACAGGCATCGACGGAGCTAGTCTCGCTATGGCCTGCGTGGCCATGGTGGACTAGCTCCAACACCTACTACGTTTTGCCATTAGCGTGGTTCGAAAACTCTTATTAATCTCATTAATCTCAAACAAGCCTTATGAGGACTGCAATAAACAGTGTAATTTTATATGATGACTAATGCTAATATGCGTTGCAGTATCCTTGATATGTACTGGTTGTGTCGTACTAACAAAGAATCTATTCAGACGCCAACTCCCTAATCATGTCACGCTCGAATTAAATTTACCCATTGTAAGAACATTGTCAAGCTGCTGGGAAAGCCATTAACGACCATATCCTCTCTTCAAAGACACGCCACCCACCTACAACTGAAGGCATCCATTCACCAACCAGTTGAATCGAAATAAATAGCTGTATACCTCCTGCGGCTGGTTGATGATAGATTTTCCAAACCGAAGAGAGCCTCCCCTCACACGCGCCGGGCACCGTTTATCGCCCAAAAGAAGGCGAGGCTGTTGTTGAGGAGTATCAACGGCGCAATGTGGGAGATCATTCTTCTTCTCCCGCCCAGTTCAAGTGAGTCCCAGTCACCCGATGACGAAGTTAAGATATTTAATTTTCTCACGAAGTTCTTGCACTGGAATGCCCCTCATAATCGGTAAAGGAATTCAATAATAAAATAATGTACTCGAGCGGGTGGTGTGGTCTGGGCTCAAGATGTGTGGTATTATGGGGATAGGGGTGTTCGTTCAACTTTATTTCCAACGGTTTTTCTGGAAAACGAAAAGAGTATTTTTCCATGAGCAACGAATCTATTAAAATTGCATAGAAAACCAAACAAATTTAGGGATTAAATAGGCATAAATTAAAGAAGCATAGTTAAAGAGTTCTTTCAGTCGCTTAGAAGGGAACCTCACCTGAGATTTCTTCTAGGATTTCACTTGGAGCTTCCCCAGGGATACTTTCCGAAACTAACCCAGGGATTTTGATTAGTATCATCCAAAGTTTCCTCTAGGGATTCATTTTGGAATTGATTCAGGAAAACTTCATGGAGCTCCTTCGAAGTTTCCACCAGAAGTTCATAGAGGAGCTACTGGTGAAGTTCTTCCAGAGATTCCTCCTGGAACTCTCGTACGATTTTTCCATAACTCTTTAAAGGATTCCTCCATTGATTTTTTTTTTTCAAAGTATCCTTTTGACATTCTTCAAAACATTTCAATAAGCTGAACTTTTGTGACAGGAAGCGTTTTTCAATGCAGGTTACATCAGGAATTCTTACAGAAACTACTTCTTTCTGCAGTTTATCCAAAGATATTTGTTGGACCTATTATCAGGAAAGTTTGGTGATATAATATTGCTGGAGTACTTCTAGGAATTTATGCATAACCCGGGTAGAGGTGAATAACAAACGAATAACAAAAAAAAATATCATATCTAAATTTGCAATTCTTAAGTTTTTTCCATGAATAGCTCAGGATGACACATAAATAACAAAACATACTATCATTGTAAAACTTGCAATTAACGAGTTGTTATTGAATAGTATAATAGCATACTAATAACAAATATTATTGGTTGTATACCGTTTCACCGAAAACCATTTCGCGGAATTTTTTTTCGCGGTGTAACATTTCGCGGAATGCACTGTTTCACCGAATATCATTTCGCGGTACGACTTTTTGCGGAATGTACTATTTCGCGGAATGATTTTTCGCGGAATGTACCATTTCGCGGAATTTTTTTTTTGAATATTCATATTCATATAGGAACCATACATAAACCACATAGACTTTTGGGGGGGGGGGGGGGGGGCGGTGTTGGGGGGAGAGGGCTGGCCAAAGTCGCTTCATACAATTTCCAATTTTGTATGGATGAAAGTCTACGAGGGGTGTGGAGTGTTCTGAGATGGCAAAAATTTGGTCTACGTGGTTTATGAACAGCACCTAAATGGTTTTCTAAAAAAATAAAGCTACTGCCACTTAATTAGCTTAATTCACTTAATTGTATTTTCCTTCTTTAAATTATAAGCTGTTCTTTCATGTAACTTTATTCGTCTTATACGTTTCATTTTTAGAAAGGATGTGTTTGAGCAAGTATTAAATATTTTTATGTTAGATTTCTACGTTAAGTTGTTACTAACAAAATTTATCGATGTGGAAGATCGCTATTTCCGAGACTTGGATATTTAAGAAATTGGTTGCATATTGTCATTTACGAATTGTAACCCCTCATGTGAAAATTTCGGTTTGGTTTGCATTTGTTACATGGTGTTTTATATTGTTGGCAGAATATTAGCACGTGCTAAGCATGTGATGTTCTTTTGGGTCATACTACTGGAAATTGTAATGAATAAACGCTTATATAGCCATAGGATATTTACCCTTCTTTTAGAAATAGGCTGTTCCTTCGACATATGCATGTTCTTTTGAGATATAATATTGAAAATTGTAATGAATAAACGCTTATATTGCCATAGGATATTTACTTTTCTTTTAGAAATAGACAGTTCTTTCGACATATGCATGTTCTTTTGAGATATAATATTGAAAATTATAATGAATAAACGCTTATATTGCTATAGGATATTTACCCTTCTTTTAGAAATAGGCTGTTCCTTCGACATATGCATGTTCTTTTGAGATATAATATTGAAAATTGTAATGAAAAAACGCTTATATTGCCATAGGATATTTACCCTTCTTTTAGAAATAGGCTGTTCTTTCGACATATGCATGTTCTTTTGAGATATACTTTTGAAAATTATAATGAATAAACGCTTATATTGCCATAGGATATTTACCCTTCCTTTAGAAATAGGCTGTTCTTTCGACATATGCATGTTCTTTTGAGATATACTATTGAAAATTGTAATGAATAAACGCTTATATTGCCATAGGATATTTACCCTTCTTTTAGAAATAGGCTGTTCCTTCGACATATGCATGTTCTTTTGAGATATAATATTGAAAATTATAATGAATAAACGCTTATATTGCCATAGGATATTTACCCTTCTTTTAGAAATAGGCTGTTCTTTCGACATATGCATGTTCTTTTGAGATATACTTTTGAAAATTATAATGAATAAACGCTTATATTGCCATCGGATATTTACCCTTCTTTTAGAAATAGGCTGTTCTTTCGGCATATGCATGTTCTTTTGAGATATAATATAGAAAATTGTAATGAATAAACGCTTATATTGCCATCGGATATTTACCCTTCTTTTAGAAATAGGCTGTTCTTTCGACATATGCTGTTACAATAATAGATGTTCAAGGATACTGGATACTGATGTTACGGCTGTTGCTGGTAATGAAAAAGCGTATTTAATAGCTGTCATTTTTCATACTACAATTCCACAATGACACTACACTACGATTTTCCCAATGACAATCAACCTATTCGCTATATGAGGTATCGTTATTCTAAGGCCTGATGTACACCGGGTCAAATATTTGACAAGGAAAGAAATCAATAAACAACATCAGTTTGACACTAATAAAAATTCGATCGAGTCAAACAAGATGTTCCTAGGTTTCTTTTTGGACAAATATTTGACCCTATGTACTAACTGCCTAATAGATTTGTTTGCTTCGCCGCAGAAAATTCAATTCAATATTTCATGCAAGTTTGGTCAACATATCACTGTATTGTAGTGGATCTGTCTGTGTATTTGTACGAACTATTGTCTTAAAGTTCAAGTGCAGACTACAAAGCAGGAAGACTATGCAAGCAATTTATTCAGTGACACTCGGTCGGTTGAAACACACGTGATGGACAGTGAATCGAACGAAGAGTATTTCGACTGCGAAAATGGAGGCGAACCATCCGCTGAACCATGTGTTAGCACAGAATATCGACAAAGCTGTACTGTGACTCTAAGTAACCGTGGTGGGCTCAAGTTAAATTATGACGGATTTCAATTCTACAAGGACAAACAGGTTTGCAAGCATTTTATATTAATTTAATGGACTTTTACTTGATTGGTAATACAATTCAAGGTTGATGATCGATTTTATTGGGAATGTGTACGACGTCGAGAGGTTGACGAATCTCAAAAGTGTTACGCGAGAGCTCGAACAGTTTTAAGAGGAAACGAGCATCACATTGTAGTACATGGAGAGCATTCGCACCTCTCTGATCTGTTGGCGGTTGAAACTAATCAGTACCGAAACTTGCTAAAAAGGAAGGCTCGCGAGAGCGATCAGCATCCAGAGAAAATTATACGATCATGCGCGGCAGAAACACCCACCGAAGTAAGTTGCACTGTATTGTAATATAATGTGAACATATGCTCTAGGTTATTTAGCAGTATCATTCAAACATTCGACAAATTCTATTTTTAGGTTCAGGCAACCCTGTCTAAGTGCGCACAGCGACGCATTTGCCAACGACAAAGAACCCGAGCTAAGTTGCCCAAAGATCCTACCTGTTACAAGCGCATCAAATACCAATTCTGCTACACATTCGACGAACGACCATTTTTGATGAAGAATGTGAGGTTCAATAGTGGTAGAATCATGCTTTTCACGACTGTTCAAAATTTGCAAAGGCTTGCGCAATCAAAAGTGTTTATTATAGACGGCACTTTTTCTTCGGCTCCCAATGGATTCGCGCAGATTTTTACAATCCATGGATCCGTTGGAGAGCAGGTACACAGGAAGTTTCTACCTTTTGCGCATTTTTTGCTACCGGACAAGACCGAGAAAACGTATCGAAAGTCATTAAAAATGTTCAAAAATCTTGCCAAGGAACATAAGATCCGACTCGATCCTGACATGATCCTTACCGATTTTGAAAAGGCGGAAATTGCAGCAGCTCAACGAGATTTCAAGGAAAGCACGTTGAAAGGCTGTTACTTTCATTTTTCCAAGAACTTATGGAAACGTCTTCAGAAAACAGGACTTACGAAAGGTTACAACAAGTTCCTGAAAATTCAGATCGCTTTCCGACAGACCGAGGCTTTAGCATTTTTACCTCCGGAAGATGTTCGCAAAGGTCTTGCTGCGCTACGTGGTAATGCACCTCGGTCGATGGGAGATTTTTTTGATTACGTTGATAAAGTGTACGTTTCCGGAACGCAGAAAGTTAAGCGAAATGGTGAAATAGAAAGAACTTGTCCGCGGTACTCTCCAGACTTCTGGAGTATGAAGTCTAATACGGAGAATGGATATCCCAGGACATCAAACTCTATTGAAGGGTTCCACAACAAATTTAACCGCTTGATTGACAAAAGCGCTTCAAAGTTTTATGCAGTTGTGGAAGCCTTTCGACAGGAGGAGCGTTCTACTAGTGCAGACTACCTACGCGTTCTTCAAGATGAACCGTTAAGTAGAACAACTGCAAAGAACATTAAACGTGAGCAAAAACTGCGCAAATTGGTGGAAAAGTATGACAAAACTGACGTTCCCATTCTCGAGTATCTGCAAGCCGTTGCTCTGCTGTTGTCGAAAAAGTGATGCGATCAGCGGCTTCCAAACGCAAAACCATCAATCAGTTGATTATTTATTTTATAAGGCCATCCATCATTTAAAGCGGAACAATAAATCATTAAATTGACTACTTTCTTGTTTTTATTTGCATTTTAACGATATCATTCTTATATTGCAGTTCCTCTTTACTTTTGGTTAAATGCGTCGCGTTTAATCAAAAGTAAAACATTCCGCGAAATGGTACATTCCGCGAAACGGTATTCGGGAAAATGGCGCATTCCGCGAAATGGTACATTCCGCCATATGTCATTCCGCGAAATGTTACACCGCGAAAAGGAATTCCGCGAAATGGTTTTCGGCGAAATGTTATACAATCAATATTATTATCATACTTTCAGCCATAATATCAAAACAATAATATAATTTACCAAAGGGGCTTTGAAAGGGGCGTTACATGGAATCCGAGGGGATTTCAGGGGTCGAAGGCATTTTTGGAAGCTTCAGACGATTGGGACTTTGAGCGGGATTAAGACCTATGCGTTTTCGGTGCTTTCGCAGGGTCTCAAGTAAATTACATGAGGTACGTGGGGGTTCTGAGGGGATTTCAGAGGCGTTTCAAGAAGTTTCAGAGGATTTTAGAAAACCTTGAAACGCCCCGGAAATGCCATGAAACTTCCTAGAAACTGAAAAGCGTTTGAAATTCCCTGAAACTCCAAAATGTTCCTTGAACCCTCCTGATATTAACCTACCTGAAATCATGATAATCAATATGTAAAAAAACTAAAATCCCTTGGAACGTCCCTAAAACTATCTGAAATGCCTTTGGAATGCCCCTGAAACCCCTTTTATACTATTGAAACGGCCGTGAAACTCTCGTAATCCTATGAAAGCGAAAATGAAAAATGACGGAACGCCCTTAAAATGCTCCAGAAATCCCCTGAAACGCCCTTGATACCCTTTCATTGGGCTTTCTGGGAACTTCCTCGAAATTCCTTTGACCTAATCTCAAGTGCCCAGCATGAATGACTTAATTAATGTACAATTTTTCCTCTTTTCATGCCAATTCAATTTATGCACCACCAGCCAATGGCATTAAGAGAGATTCCAGTGTTATATAATTCATGATTCCTTTTTATTTTTCAAAAATCAAAGATCAGATCTAGTTAATAATTAATTATTCCTAGTTTTTTTTTTGTGATTGATTAATCATAGTTAATCAAGATTATTAATCAATGAGCCATTTTAATCCATAATTATAATCATTAATCACTGATAAAATTAAATTTAATCAATGATCATAATCATTAATCATTCTAAAAATCAAATTAATCATTAATCACAGAAATTGGAATTTTAATCACAAATGATTAATCATGATTAATTTTTTTAATCATGAACGCTCCGATTAAAATATGTTATTATTTTGACATTATTTTTGCTATTATTTTGTTATTACAATGGCAAAATCAGTTATTCTTTAGTTGTTGTGCCATAGAAATTTAGTAATTATTTTTGTTATTTTAACTCTTATTTCAAACAAACTAATAGCTAGCTTTGCCCTTCAAACATTCTATTTTAATGGTAAAATTTGCCCTTCATTTGCCATTTCACCTTACCCGGGAAGTTAACACAGGAATCCTCCATGGAGATCCTTCCGAGATCCTTCTAGAATTTTCTCAAATGACTACTAGTGAAGTTTTTTCCAGAGGCTCCTCATGGAGCCACTCTAGGGATTTTTCCTGGGAATCTATCCAATGACTTTTCTTTGAGCTCTTCCACAAATTCCCTTCGTTTTTTATCTTTTTCTGAAGTTTTTTCCAGAAAAACTTCTTGGAGTTCCTCAAATGATGCATGCTAGAGTTACCCTAGAGCATTTCCTAGAGATATTCTAGGGATCCTTCCAAAAGCGGCCCTAGAAATTCTTCAAAAAGTTCTATAAAAATTTACCCGGAAGATTTATTAATTCCTCCAGAAGCTCCTCCAGAAATTCTTTACAAGTTTCACCAGAAATGCATAGAAAAGAAGTGGCGCCCCAGAATGCACCTAGGACTTCCTCCAGATGTTTCTCCAGGGATTCATCTACAATTTCCATTAGGAATTCATCCAGAAGTTCCACTAGGAATGACTGACCCCAGAAGTTCACCTAAAGTTTCCTCCAGAAGTTCATCGATAGACTCCACTTGAAATTTCATTAGAAATTTCTTTTGAAATACTTCCAGAAATCTTTCTGGAGCCTTTCTAATAATGTGTCCTGGTATTCCTGGTTTCACCACAAATCGCTCTTGGAGTTTCGCTACAGGCTTCTCCTGAAGTTCTTCCAGAAACTTCTCTTGGTGTTTCTTTATAGATTCTCTTAAGAGTTGGTCAGGATTTTTTCCTTCAGTTCCCACGGGGCATTTTCCTGCAGTTTATGTAGGAATTTCTCCTGCAGGGATTGCGTCAGAAATTTCCTTAAATAGGGTAAAAGCTCCCTTAGTGGAGGTAGTACCAATAGTGGTGGTAGTGGCAATTTAACACTATTTTGACCAAAAAGCTTGCAAATGGCATTTTTAATAGATGCATCATACCTAATTTATAACATTAATTCAGTTTTGTGTTCAGGATTTGGCGGAAAACCTATTTTAAATAATTATTTTCCTTAACTTTTTTGCTCCTTTGCACCTATAGTGGTGGTAGTGTTCCTATAGTGGTGGGTCCCATAAGAATTCAATGGGATGCGCCACTATAGGAACCAATGTTAAATTTTACCTCCATAATAGGAACCATGTACCTATAGTTGGTGCAAGTGATTTATTAGCAAAAACTGAAATAAACAATGGTTTTTACATTTTTCTTAGCAAATTTAAGTGAAAAACTATCGATTAACGTTTCCAGACTTTTTATTTTGTGGTATTATCCATTTTATTCAATTATTTTAGTACAAGGAGCTACTAATAGCACCACTATTGGTACACTTACACTATATGTTTTTGAAATCCTGCTGTAGTTTTTTTTCCTTTAGATCCTTCACAAATTCTTTCTTGAGTTCCTTAAAAACTGTTTTTTTGGAGATCTTTCAGAAATTTCTACTGGAGTTCATCTAGAAATGCTGCGAAAGCTGCTCTAGGAATTCCTCCATGAATTTCGCTAGGAATTTATTTATTTAAGTCAACAGGTCAAAATAATACACCCCAATGACACTTAATACTAACAAACAATGATACATTAAAATTAACAGAGTATTTTTCTAAAACTATTCTTATTTACTTATTCCTCCATTTTCAAAATTTCCTCCTGTCGTTTATCCTTGAATTTCTCAATAACTCTCTCAGACAATTCGTACTGCAATACCTTCGGAGGTCCTGGAAGAACTTCAAAAGAAGCCTATAGCGAAACTCCAAGAGCGATTTGTGGTGAAACCTTAGGAGGAATTGCTTCAGAATTTCCAAGAAGAATCGTCGAGGTACTCTAGAAGGGATTCGCACACGAAATCTGGAATAAATGCTTAGATCAATACCAAGACACATTATTAGAAGGACTCCAGGAAATTTTCTGGAAATATTTCAAGAGAAATTCCTGATGAATTTTTAAGTGAAATCTTCCAAGTCTTCCGAAGGAAACTCTAGGTCAGTGGTCACCAAACTGCGGCCCTCGACCAGGTTTTGTGCGGCCCGCGAACTGATTTTGAAATGTATTAGAAAGTGGCCCACTCGTAGATTCCTGTAACTCTTTTTGAATTTTGATCGGAAGATATTCGAAACTGTTGAAGAACGACGTGTTTAGCTATAATAATAAGTTAAGGATAAATTTCACAGGTTCACTGCCATGTATTTTGGACTTGTGGCAGAACTCGTCATTAGTAATTTGTTTAATTTCACAAAAATAAAATTAAAAAAAATATTTTTTTTTTTATCGACGAAAAAAATTTTATGTATTCGATATACTGTATATTCAGCACTTCTAGCAACAGAACTTTTGCCCACACTTCTTAAGAGAAAGTGTTGCCCAAGCTTTCGGAATTTCACTAAAAACTTCAGGGATTGGGCAGGGATTCATTCCCCTAGCAATGCTTTCGAGCATTAAAATTAAAATATCTATTCTAAGTTGGCTACAAATACTTGCACACATTGCCGGTTTTTCTTTATTTGCTTCCAAGTAATTATGCAAGAAAAACTTTAAAAAAATCATTGATGATTTCCACAACAGTATCTCCAGGCAGTTTTTCAGAATTTCTTCAGAGATTCCTGAAATCCCAACAAATCATTCTAAAATTTTTCAAAATTCACGAGAAGTCCTAAAAAGCATCACAGTTCCAATATTTTGTTTTTAAATAAAGGGTTCGATTTTCAGGAAATCTCTAAGCTGCAGTAAGATACTTCATTCGTAAATTTGTCAAAACTGGATCCAGGGGTTTTACAAGAAATTTGCTCGTGCTCGTGTCAAGAACTTCCAGAATTCTGCACTTATATTATAATGCAGATTATAAGTACGCTGTCAGTTTATCCACAATATTCCTAAAGAGGTCCATGTTGTTCTAGACAGCGTCGCTATTGCTTCAATTTCGTATGACTTTTAAGTAACTAGTTCAAAGTAACATTATTAATACCAAGAACTTCAAAACCCAAATATTACGCTAAATTGCTTGAAGGCCTTTTTTAATTCCCTACGATTATCAGAAAGAATTTCAGGATTTTTCCAAGTGAAATTTAATTTCCCGATAACTCTTGATTGTTTAGATCTTTTCTTTTGTTCAATAGAAAAAACAAACAAACAAATTTAGTGTTGAATTTCGAAAATTTTTGATAATAAACTTTTGAATGACTTGCGGCCCGCAGTCTCTTTTCAAAATAAAATTTTGGCCCCCAAAGACAGTTAGGCTGAGGATCACTGCTCTAGGTGAACTGCCCCCAGGTGAAGGAGTGCTCCCAGTTCCTTGTGGAACTTCTGGATGAATTCCTAGTGGAACTTGTGGATGAATTCTTGGATAAACTTCCTGGGGGAAATCCTAGGTGAACTTCTGGGCCATCTCTTTTTCTGTGACTGAACTTCTGTATTGATTTCCAGTGAAACTTGTAAAAGAATTCCAAGATGAGCTTCTGGAGGAATTATTAGTAAAACCTCCGTAGAATTTTAGTGAAACTTCCCGGAAATTATTTATGGAACTTCTTGAAGAATTTTTAGCGCCACTTCTGGATCCTTAGAGTAACTCGAGGAAATGCTCGGGGGTAACTCTAGCATACATTCCCGATCAAAAGTTTGGGGTCACCCCCTCAAAAACGTGTCATTTTTTTAGGCCCATATCTTCGCCAATTTGCGTCCGATTTCAAAACCCCAGGTCTCATTCAAAAGATAATAAGTCAAAGAAACTTTGAACATGATTTAAAAGAAGCTTTTTTTAAAAAAAAATTGTATGTAAACCTAACCCAAAGTTGCCAAATTTTCTAAAAATTGAATATAAACTTACGGCAGTGTCGCTGGAAATTGGGTCGACCAAATTTTAAGATGAGAGCGGTAATATAACCCATTTTCTATTAGCTTTCAACTGCTTTTTACAGAACTTAGCTAAAAAATCTAGAAAAAAAAGTTAAGTAAATTAATTCTTGATGTCATCGACCAAAAGTTTGGAGTCACCCCTCAAAATGATGTATCGGCCAAAAGTTTGGGGTCACTATCGTAAAACATGGAAAAGTGATTTGTTGATATCATTGTAATCTTTCATTCAATTTTAATTCTTCTTGGCTTATTTGAAACATAATGAATGATACTTACTGCATAGACATTGAACCACACATATTTGTTGAAATTGACATACTAAAACTTAACGTAAGGTTGCCTCATTTTTTGAAATGTGGTGAAATGTGTTAACTTTACGTAACATTTTTATATACAAAAATCGTTAAACACGTTAAGTTAAAGACATCAAACGTAAATTTTGTTAATTATCTTTGATATGAGCCAAAAAGAATTAAAATTCAACTATAGATGACGAAGATATCATCAAATCACTTTTCCATGTTTTACGAAAGTGACCCCAAACTTTTGGCTGATGCATCGTATTGAGGGGTGACCCCAAACTTTTGGTCGATGTCATGAAGAGTTCATTTACTTAATAACTTTTTTTCTAGATGTTTTAGCTAAGTTCTGTAAAAAGCAGTTGAAAGCTAATAAAAAATGGGTTATATTACCACTCTTATCTTAAAATTTGGTCGACCCAATTTCCAGCGACACTGCCGTAAGTTTATATTCATTTTTTAGAAAATTTGGCAACTTTGGGTTAAGTTTACATACAATTTTTTTGAAAAAGTTTCTTTTAAATCATGTTCAAAGTTTCTTTGACTTATTATCTTTTGAATGAAACCTAAGGTTTTGAAATCGGGCGCAAATTGGCAGAGATATGGGCCTAAAAAAATGACATGTTTTTGAGGGGGTGACCCCAAACTTTTGATCGGGAGTGTACATCATTTGACGAACTTTAAGAGTATATCTGGAAAAACTTCAGAAAAAATCTGGGAATAAATCGAAGGGAATCAATACATCATTTTCAGGAGGAATCAAAGAATAAGCTCTAAGAGGAGGAGAAACCATTGATGGATTTCCAGAAAAAAAAAACGAAGGGTGGCTCCAGGAGGAGCCTCTGGAAGAACTTTACCAGGAGTCGTCTGAGAATATTCTGAAAGGATTTCGGAAGGACCTGCATTGGAGATTCCCGTGTTAACTTCAGTATAAATTCCTAGAAGTCCTCCTGCAATACTCTTTCACCAAACTTTGCAGACAATCTTTGAAAGATCTTCAGGTGATATCGATAAAGGAGGTCCAAAATGTATATATAAGTTCATCAATGCTGAAAAAAACCTGGATTAGTTTCTGGAAGAATTCCTGGGGTAACCTGTATTAAAAAAATATTCCTTCAACAAAAGTTCAGCTTGTTGGAATGTTTGGATGATGGTCACAATTATACTTTAAAAGAGCAAAGAATCAACGGAGGAATTTTTTTGAGGGTTGTACGAAAAACATCAACGAGAGCTCCAGGAGGAATCTCTAGAAAAACTTCAGCAGTAGTTTCTGTAGGAACTTCTGGTAGCATCCCCGAAGGAAATCGATGAGGTTTTCCTGGAGTAATTCCAAAATGAATCCGGTTCTTCGAAGCCACTTTCATGATTAATGAATACCTTAAAAATCAACGACTCATACGATTCATTTTGATGTTTGAATGTTGTTTTATTCTTTTTATTTTGATGAACTTAAAATTAAAACAAGATTACACGAATATTTCACTGTAATTTTATTGAAACTGCTTTAAAATCTGCAATAACGCAACTTGGGCAGTTATTTGTATGCTAAGTTATATTGCCAACATTTCCCACGTTTGCACATCCCTAAGGGAGAAAATTCTTGGCGTCCCAGTTTAGACGGCGGGACGAAATGGCTTAATGCGAATGTCGAACGATTCCGATGATAAGCAAGTACTGTAGTAGAGTTGTAGGTAAACGACTTTCCTACATGGGCGGCCGGCGACGGCGATACCGGCGATAATGATAGAAGTAAGTCATTGAATTTAGAGTGCCTTATTGTACTTTTCCGCCGAGCTGTAATCTACCCGCATAAACGATAACCATAAGACGTGCTTAACCAACCATTCGGGATACAGTTCGTACAGTATGCAGTATTGTTGAACCGTCTACATTACGGTCCGTGTATGGTGCTGGTTTATTAGGGTAGGCAGCAAAAAAAAGGAGTCTTCCATCTCATCGGGTATTGTGGGTCGAAATATTTATGGTAATTTTCACCAGGGTACAATGGCGCGGTGAACGCGGTTGAATAAAGTCAAGATGCCCGATGAAAATCTTACGATCAACGGTAGACCTCATCACCTTTATCTTGTATCTTGTAAAGTTTGTTCAATGTCCTTTTCTAAAAGATTCTTCTCTTTTAGAAAAAAAAAACTCCATGTAGTTTTCCATGCTGCAGCATGTCATGTCAATTTTTGAAAATACTTTTAAAAAAATATTCATTTTATAAGGAACATATCGAGTTACATTGAGCACATATACGTGTTTACACAAAACCTGACAAACGCATTCGCGAAGAGCCGTCGCCCTAGTATTTTGGTGAATTGAATTTTTATTTTTCATTCCTTTCAATCAACGTACAGCGTCGATCAAGTTTTGCTACCAATCACCACCACCACTACCACTGCACTGTCCATTCGTCTCATCGCAGCCGGAAATGCTTGATTTTCCAGTGAGCAACTTTTCGTTCTAGGCACATAATATTTTTCCGCCTTCTCTTTGACTGCGCTGAATGGGGGAGGGTGTTACATAATGCACCGTTTTAAGTTTTCCCATAGCTTCCTCCAGTGATTCCAGTATGGATTTCTCTAGAAAATTCTTCAAATATTCCTCTAAGGATTTCACCAGACTTTTCACCGGAAATTTCTCCATGGTATCTTTAGAGTTTCTTCCAGTGATTATTCCAAGAATTTCTTCAAAAATTCTCCAAGCATTTCCAAAGGAATTTTAGCAGAGATTCTTTTAGGCATTTGTGCAGAAATATAATAAGAGATTTCTTCAGGGATTTCTCCATATATTCCTTCAAAAATTCCACTAGAGATTGCTTTAGTAATTCCATCTGGAATTATCTTCCAGAAATTCTTTCAGAAAATTTAACCGAAGATTATTCAAAAAATTATCCAGGAAACCCTTGAACATTTTGTACAAAACATCCTTCAGGAGTCCATCCAAGAATCTTAAAAAAATCGTCCAGAGATTTCTACAGACATGATTTTTTTTTTCACATTTTTTCCAGGGTTTCCTACAGAAATTCTTCCAGAAGTTTGTTAAGAAAGCTCTTTTGGGATTTCCTAAGGTGTTTCCGGGTTTCCTTATGGGGTTTCTACAGGACTTCCTCCAGGTTTCCTTCCAAGAAATCCTCCAGGGATTCACTCGAGAATTCCTTCTGTGATTTTTTAGGATTTTTTCGTCATTCCTTTGGAATCCTTTCAGAAACTCCTCCATTAATTTATCCAGAACTTGCTCGCGGAATCCTTAGGGATTCCTCTTGGAATTGCTTCCGATATTCCTCCTGGGGTCTGTTTAGGAACTGCTACAGGAAATTTTCCAGGAGTCCACGTAGGATTCCGTCAGGATTTTTCCATGAATTCTTTCTGAGATTTCTTCATTAACACCTTCTGGGATTCCCCCAGGAAATTCCTCCAGGGATTTCTCCTGGAATTCTTCCTAGAATGTCTCCAGGGATTCCTTCAGGAATTATTCCTGGGATTCCTCTGGCAATTCCTGCAGGGTTTCATTTTAAAACTCTCTCCAAGGATTCATCCAGAGATTCCTTCAGGAATTGTTCCAGGGATTCCTCCAGGAATTCCTCAAGGCATTTTTCCACGAATTTCTCCAGGGATTCCTCCAGGACTCCTCCCGAAATTCTTCTAGGAATTCCTCAAGAAATTCCTCCAGGGATGCCCTCAGAGATTTTGCCTAGGATTCTCCCAGGGACTTCTCTAGGGATTCCTCGAGAAATTTCTCCATGCATTTCTGCAGGAAATGCTCCATGCATTTCATCAGGGATTCCTCCAGGAATTGTACCAAGAATTCCCCTTGAAATTTCTCCAGAAATTTATCCAGGAATTCCTCCAGGGATTCCCCATTAATTTCTACAGGTGCCAGGGCTTCCTCCAGAAATTCATTCAAAGATTCCTCCAAGGATTCCTCCAGGAATTCATCCTGAAATTCCACCAAGCATATATCCGGGAATTCCTTCAGGAATTTCTCAAGAGATTTCTTCAGAAATTTATCCAGGAATTTCTTCTAGAATTACTCTAAGGGTTCCACCAGCAATTCCTTCAAGAATTTATCCAAGCATTCCTCCAGGAATTCATCCTGATTTTTTCCGGGAATTCGTTCAAAAATTCCTCCACGGATTTCACCAAGATATTCTAAAGGGATTTCCAAGGATTCCGCCAGGAATTTTTCCAAGAATTCCTCCAGCGATTTGTCCAGGAATTGCTTCAGGGATTCCTCCAGAAATTGATTCAGGAATTCTTCCGGGAGAATTCCTCCAGAAATTTCTACAGCAATTCCTCAAGGGATTTCTCTAGAAATCCTGCAGCAAGTCATCCAGAAATTCTTCCGGCAATTTCTTCAGGAATTTTTAATGGGATTCCTCCAGGAATTTATCCTGGAATTTCTCTTCCGAAAATGGCTTCAGGATTCTCTCTAAGGATTCCCCCATGGATTTCACCTAGGATTACTTCAGGGACTCATCCAGAAATTCCTCCAGGCATTAATCCAGGAATTTATCCATGCATTCCTTCAGGAGTTTCTCCGTGCATTCCTCCAGAGATTTCTCCAGAAATTGCTTCAGGGATTCCTCCAGGGAAATCTTCATGAATTTCTCCAGAAATTTTTCCAGGGCTTCCTCCAGCAAGTAATTCCTACAAGGATTCCTCCAGAAATTCCTTCAGAAATTCCACCAAGTACTCCAGGAGTTCCTCCAGAAATTCCTCCTGGAATTTCTCAAGAGGTTTTTTCAGAAATTCCACTAAGTATTCCTCCAGGAATTCCTCCAGAAATTGCTCCCGCAATTTCTCAAGAGGTTTCTTCAGTAATTTCTCCAGAGATTCCAGCTTGAGTTTCTCAAGGGGTTCCTCCAGAAATTCCTCCGAGAATCCATCCAGAGATTCCTAAAGAAATTTTTCCAGGGATTCCCCCAGGAATTCTTCCAGGCATCCCTTCAGAAATTCCTCCAGAGATTTCTCCAGAGTTTCTTCCAGGAATTCCTCCAAGGATTCCGTCAGGAATTTGCCCAGAAGTTCTTGCAGACATTCCACCAAAGACTACTTCAGGAATTGCTTCAATCATTCCTTCAAACATTCTCATAGGAATTCCTCCAAAAATATCTCTATCAATTGCTTCAGGGATTTCTCCAGGAATTTCCCTAAGAATTCCCCCAGGAACTTATTCAGGATTTTTTTAAATAGAGGTTTAAAATCCCGACAATCAAAAAACAGATATCAAAAGCAAATCCTGAAGAAATTTCAGAAGGAAATCCTGAAAGAATCCCGGAAGCAAGAAATTATTTTTTTTGCCGTCGAACTCCAAATATAATAATAATCATGGTACGAAATAATCTAGAATAATCGCAGACATATAGGGGTAGGCGGGGCATAATGAGCAGGTGGGGCATAATGAGCACCTTGTATTTGCACTGTAAATTCCCAAACTTTCAAAACCAATTGCTTGATTGTAGCTTAATTATCTGAAATTCAATGAATTGATGACGAAAATAGTCAAAATGCATGAAGTGGTCATGTACTGCAGAAATATTATAAGAATCTGCCTACCTGAAATAGGGGTTTGGAATCAAAATAAGAACGTAGTGGGTATCTATCTAGTTTCTTGATATATCCTGGGTCAATAATAGTTATTTATGTAACGAGTTGCAAAAAGTTGATTTTTTCAGCACGAGTCGTACATTTATCCAACGAGGCTTGCCGAGTTGGATAAATACGAAGAGTGCTGAAAAAATCGAGTTTTGCAACTAGTTTCATACAAAATTTTATGCAATTCAGTATCATAATTTACATTTTATTTAACTCATCTCGGTATCATAATGGCCAATATTTCCGAACTTGCTCATTATGCAACTGAAATGAGTTGCATAATGAAAAATATTTGTATAATGTTCATAATGCAACTCATTTGAGTTGCATTATGAACATTATGCAACTCAAATGGGTTGCATTATGAAAAAATCATTGCATAAAATTTTGTATGGAACTCGTTGCAAAACTCGATTTTTTCAGCACTCATCGTTTTTATCCAACTCGGCAAGCCTCGTTGGATAAATGTACGACTCGTGCTGAAAAAATCAACTTTTTGCAACTCGTTACATAAATAACTATTATGCAATGATTTTTTCATAATGCAACTCAAATGAGTTGCATTATGAACATTATACAACTATTTTTCATTATGCAACTCATTTCAGTTGCATAATGAACCAGTTCGGAAAAAATGGCCATTATAATATCAAAATGAGTTATATATTTTTTTTAAGGGAACGACTGTTACTTTAACTGGAAACTTTTAGTGGCTACGCAGTCTTTATTCTTAAAACGGGTTTAAGAATAAAGACTGCGTAGCCACTAAAAGTTTCCAATAAAATATAAACTATGATACCGAATTGCATAAAATGTATTTGTTACACTTTCAAAATATTTGTATAATTATTTTGTCAAAAAAATATACTTTAAAAAGTTGATAGTAGGGTGGAGCAAAATGAGCAACTGGTGGAAAAATGATGAAAATGTTTAACATCATAAAGAAACGAATTTCACTTTTGGTTTCCTCCGTTACGATGCATATAGTAAGGTTTTGTCATTAATTTTCAATTTATTGGCTTGAAAAAATCAGTATCTGTATATTTTCACCGTTTAAAAATGCCTTAATAGTTCCCTACAAATTAAACCCCATAAACCCCTCAAGTTCTCATTGGTTGTTGCCGGCGTACTTTATCATTGACAAGAACAGTGCTCATTATGCCCCACCCCCAGAACACAATCCAAGATTTTATACGTTTTTAAAAACATTAAATTCTGCAACATTTATAGCTTTATTCGAAATTGCAACGATAAGTTTTCGTCAGTTAAGGTTCAAATGAGGATTATACGTCAAGATAACACATTGATTGCGCTTAATTTACTGGATTTGGTGGCAAAATGCTTAAGCTGCTCATTATGCCCCGCGTACCCGTACTAAGAGTAATCCTAGAATGAACCCGTTAGGAAAACCTAAAAATAATTCTGTGGAAGTTCCAACACTTATTTTACAATGAACTACCCACATTTTCACAATAAAACAATAGCATGAAACGAGCTCACCCATTCATGTTCTATTTCTTCATTGCTAGTTGTCTGGGTCTGCGACATTTAACGAAGAACAAATCCGAAAACAAAACTCAAAAGAACTTAAAAAACTTGTCATTTATTTTCAGATAACATAGGAGGATCGTTCAGCTCTGATGGTTTATTTTGCACACTTCTCCCTTACTCCACGTGTCACTTTCCCAGTTCGAAATGCTCCTCTCATTCTCCCTCCCCCGGCACACGATGCAAAATGGTAGGGCATGCTTGGTGCTCCTTAACCCATATCCACATTTATCATTATATCTCGCCCTCTCGATCGCCGTTTTATCTGTACATGCGTATTCATTTCTCGTGGCATCAGACACTGTGCAGGAAAGATGTAATTCATTGGAAGGCTATAACTGATATGATAGCGTGGTTGAAGAAATCGTTTTTGCTCCACACCACTTAAAATCGATTCATAACCAGATTCTTTGTCTTCTCCCAGAATTTGCATTTTTTTTTTTCAAAATTACCTATCAAAAATAATATAAAATGTGAAAAATAACGCTTAAAACTTTGGAGATGGAACTATATCCATCCAAATCAGCCAGTTTTATGAGAAACATAACTTTGGTGCATTTTTATTACCCGCTTGTGTAGCTTTTTTAAAGGATTAATTTCTCACAGTGTGCCAACTAATAGTACCCGACTGATATTTCATGGACTCCCTCATAGCTTCCCATTTCCGCTATTTTCCTTCATCAGCAATGGCTTTCGCTTACTAAATGTGTCGGTCGTCGCGTCCGCCACTGACTGGATTGTAGTCGAATAGGGTCCCCGTTCGACCAACCGGCGGGAAAGTGGGTGGTGGCTGGTGGCTAGAAGGAGGGATGGATGCTGCTGGTGTGATGCGTTCAAGTGTTTGATGTTCAAATGATTTGCCGTGCTGATGACATTTGAATAGCGAACTAATTTACCATGTGATATGGGGTAATACCATCAGGAAGTGCCGTTTGTTCGGATGAAGTCAGAAGATCAATAAAGTCGGGGTTTGGAAGATTTAAGGCGGAGAGCCGGCGCGAAATCTAATTCTATGGCTGGGTAGAATACACATTCTACGTACCAATCGTTTATGTTCATTTATTGTATGCCATAAAATTCGATTCACGAAATACCATCACCTTGCCGTAACCCTCTGCGAGATTCGAAGGGACTCGAGAGTGTCCCTGATATTCGAACTACGCACATCACTTGATCCATCGTCGCCTTGATTATTCGTATCCGTTCATCCGGAAATCCGTATTCGTGCATAATCTGCCATAGCTGTTCCCGATCGATTGTATCATACGCCGATGTGAAATTGATGAACAAGTGATGTGTGGGCACGTTGTATTCGCGTCATTTCTGCAACACCTGGCGGATGGCGAACATCTGGTCCGTTGTAGTGCGTTCACCCATAAATCCAGCCTGATATTGCCCCACGAACTCTCTTGCAATCGGTGATAGACGGCGGCATAAAATTTGAGAGAGTATCTTGTAGGCAGCGCTCAGTAGTGTGATCACGCGATAGTTCCCGCAATCCAACTTGTCTCCCTTTTCGTAGAAGGGACACACGATACCTTCCATCCACTCCTCCGGTAATATTTCATCCTCCCAAATCTTGCACTGAGGCAAAAATACTTAGGAATTTAATAAGTCGCAACTTATGAACGGACGATTTTTGTGTTTCATTACTCGCTTATTGATGTTATAGTTGTAGCAAATGCGTTTCATATCTACAACTTAAGATTGACATACGCAACATTGTTGTGAAAAAGCCATAATTAAAATCTATGAAAATCTTTATAGTGAGGGTATGGATTCCAGCTAGCTGCATCTTAGACAAACAGCCATTACTCACAGATCAGTTTTTGGAGCTATCGGACACTCAAAATCAAATTGATTTTATTCAAGTGCCCAAAAATTCTCCCAAATCAACAACAACAATGGAATTATACGTAAGTAATATGATCGATTCCTTTAATTGATCCTAGCGTTTTTCGTAAAAGTGACAAGAAGCAATTTTGACTGAGTTCTGTGGTAAAAACAAGGCATGCAAACTTGCATTCTTTAATGAACGTACAGTCGAATACGCTCCCTGTCACTGTATTCCAAGTGATCGATGAAGAGAAATCGATCATTTTACTTACGCGGTAATTCAAGACACATGACATGCAAATTGGACCAGAATTATTTTATCGAAAATTCAAAATATATAAATACGAATATCATTTTGCTTGCGACATGACATTCATAACTTCCAATATTGATTTCTATAAGTTTCAGTAGTTGATTTCAATAAGAGCAAACATACGATAGTTATAGCTTTGATCCAATGATATTCCTAAGCAAAACTTATGATTTTGGTAAGTGTCTGGATATAAAAAATTTGCCCTCTTAATCATAAGTGAAATTTATGGCTTTCAACAATAATCGTAGTGTCACCAAATCTTAAGGGGATATTATGCTCTTCCTAAGTTTTTTTTGCCTCAGTGTGGTAATGACCCAGTGTAGTGCTCTCACCAGTGCTTCTCCACCGTATTTTAGTAAATCGCTTGGTAGTTGATCTGCTCCAGCGGCTTTGTTGTTTTTCAACCGGCTAACCTCCTCTTCAATCTCTTGAGGTTAGGGGCTGGAAATCTTTCGTCCTGGGCACGTACTCCTAGATCTGTTACCACGCCACCTTCGCTTCTTGCAACGTCGCCGTTGAGGTGCTCATCGTAATGCTGCCGCCACCTCTCGACCACCTCACGCTCGCTCGTGAGAATATTCCCGTGATCATCTCGGCACATGTCGGCTTGTGGCACAAAGCCTCTGCGCCAGCGGTTCAGCTTCTCGTAGAACTTTCGGCTGTTCAACGTGCAAACCACCCGTTTTTTACAAATATTTCAGAAACTTTTCTACAACGTTTATTAAACGAAGACATGTGATGCTTTTTGTACAATGGTCTAATAAAGGTCATAGACATTAGTATAGCCAACTAGTTTCTTGGTTCATAATAACAAACTTTCTACGGCAATTATTCCACTACAATACAATCAAAACAGAAGCAATCCTTTCTATTTATGGATTTGATTAAACTAATGCTGCAAAGATGTTTCTTACACTTTTTTTCATAATAACTGTATCAATAAATTATAAACTTCTGTTCGACTAGTTATTCAATTAACAGTTACATGATGAACAAAAGTGTTATTTTCACCGATTGAAATGTTTATTCAAAACGTTGGAACATTTGTTAAACTTGCATGCGCTTTTTAATTGTTCTGAATTGGGTTGTTTAGTGAATAGAATATTGCTATTTTCTATAGCCTAATCGAAAGAGCTCATTTTTCTGAGCATAACGTGATTTTAATGGATTTCACTACCTTTGTTTTGAGGGTTAAATTAATAAAACAGTTTTAATTTTCGTGGATAGAATGACAGTTCAATCGATAAAGTGACAGTTCGACCCGAACAAAAAAAAAATCCCCATACAAACTTTAAATGCATTTTAAAAGTAGTTCCCGGACTCCAGAAATTATGAAATTTTGGATTTTATCTAATTTTTGGGCGGAGAATCCGATTAGGAAATAATCCGGATACCCCTAAAGAACCCAATTATAATTGGATTCTAATGACGACTGAGTGTGTGCGCGATGGTGGTGAGACGAAGATTATGTCGAACAAGTCTAAATGCGCTCTGAAGACGTTCCCATGGTGATGACAGCGCTACCTTGCACAGTGGCGGGGCTCCATACAAAGGTCGGACAAAACCTCAAATGTTAACCGAAATGGCTGAAATTCACAGGGTATAATGATTTTAGTACTGTAACCGTTTGTTACTAATTTATAGATTTTTTTAATTCGTGTTATTGTCCTGTGAACAGTCACGTCTCTAGTATTAAGTGGTGTAGGATTTGTTTAGGGTCAGTAGGTTGAAAGAGGGTCATTATTAGTAAGGCAAGTCAAATCTGAAATATGTATGAATGTAAGGGATAGCAGATTGTTCAAGACTCCGTATTGTAAAACTGTATAAAATTAGGGTGTAATGTTGCATACAAGCTGTGGGTACAACGTGTAAGTGAGCCAGCGGGCGAATTACACTAAACAGGTGGTAATAACCCCCCCAACGAAGGAATCGAGGAAAATGGAGAGAGGAGGAAAACTTGTAAGGGGTCCAGACCTGTGAAGAAGCGCCATTTGCTTCACTAATAGAACGGCGTTCGTGTGCTCAAGATCGCAATTCCAAGTGCACTTAAAGATTAAAAGTGAGTGGTAACCGACAAATTTGGGAGAGGAACTATATTTCGACAGGACCTTTTTCGGTGTCGCTATTTTCGGCATCTTGGCTGGTGTGGCGTGTCCATCCAGCAAGCACACGTTTCGGCAAAGTAGACGGAAGTCTGCTTCGCCTAAAAGTCAAGGATTGTAATTACCTCCGGTTATTCCGATTACTTCAGTGGAAGAGGTACAAGCTCGGGCGATTCCCCTAACCGACAAGGAGCTTTTCCCCTCTCGGCACGGTCACTCCGGTACCGTCCTGGGCCGTGTCGATTGACATCAAAGAGGGAGGACGCCTATCGTGCGGTCAGAGGACCGACAGCTCACAACAGACATCACAACTCGTGTTTATTAACACCGTTACCACCTGATCACCGAAACAATCCATCGTCCCGTCAGCAGCATCAGCGAGCGCTCGCAGGACTCCTCAAGATCGTCAGCAGCAAGCAGTAGCAGTGTACCGGTACGTGACCCAATAAATAGTTTTCCCACACCCACACAGAACAATAGTAGTAGAAGTAGAGCTCAATAAACTCAATAAAGAACCCCTCAATAGACCAGTTTAATAAATAAAACCTTAGATTACCCAAAAAGCTTTTTAAATCCTTTCTCCACAATAGTCCTAGTCAGGTGACTGTACACTACACTTCTTGCTCGCGTATCCCCTCAGCTTACCCGGTAGCAAGCCGACCCTGAGACCCAGCTCGAGGGGTCTCCTGTTACTGAGACCTTGCCCGGTTTTAAAATAGTCATAGTACCCTAAATCTATTTCTGATATGGAATTTTCCATATATTATGATGTTACTATATTAGGGTGATCCAAAATTTTGAAATCTGCTGATTATGGGAAGCATGTATAAAGTTATCGATAATAAGCTATCACGATGTGATTTTTGAACGTAGATTTTGATTAACCTTTTAATTAACCTTAAATCATGTTTTGGTATTAAAATTAACTAAAGTTGTGTATTTTTTGCCGTTAGGGAGGTCTAAAACCTTTAAAACTACATAAATCATTAGAAAATTTCGATCACCTACGTTTCCTTTCAATGGATCAATTTAGATACCCACCAATGTTGGCTGACAACACGCGGTCTATTCTCAGGGACCGTCCATGAACCACGTGACGTTTTACGGTGGGTAGTGGGTACACGGAGGTGAATAAACGATTTAAAACGGGGTCAGATAGTGACGTATTGTAATTTTTAAGGTTAAAAGAGCTAGATGTATTTGGTGGTACACACTTATTTCTGAATCTTTTTTGACGAGATTGTAACAGCCGTACGATCTCGGTAGTTTCGGTAATCGATTTTACTGAGGTTCAGTAAAACAACTGTCAAAATCGTATGGAAAAGGTAAACAGTGCATTTATGCTGAACGAGTTCGGTGCTCAGCAGTCAGCGGCGTCATGGTCGCAATTTTTTCCGCAGTCAAGTTCGCAGATTGTGAACAATCCTCGGTACTCACTTTACGTAATTTATGTTTAGTCCCTTACTGTCAGAGCTGTCAGTTCAGTGTAACATGCTAAATAAAATTTACACAAAAGGCAATTTACACGGAAAAAAATACACGGTTATGAATATTTATTGGGTACCGGACTGGTCACCGAAAATTTGATCGTTTTCTTTGGTACATCGAGGTCTTGAAATTAGTCTATGGTTTTAATCTCGTCAAAAAATTACCGAACTCGGGATATCAAAATTAAGTGTGTAGTGTCTCAGTAAATAAAGGCTTAATATTTCGTAGTCATCACTCCCCTCCTCTCCAGCTGATTGTTTTTAACTGGAGCACCCACCTTCTTGTGTTTTTATGTCAAAGACAAAAACAATATTTAAAAAAAAAATAATAAAATAAATTTTTAAAATGATGGAGCTGTGGCCCTCACGTTATTAGCCCCACCCCTTATTCAGCTCCCCTCCCCCTATGACCATGTGGCTTAGTGAAGGTCTCTTTCTAGAATGAGAATTACACTAATTTGTTAGTATTCTGAAGTTAATTTGAATTATGTCAAGATAAAATATAAACTTCAAACAATATCACTTCTTCCACAACCATGCGACTCCATCATGACCTGATAGATAAAAAAAATTTTTCGCGCTTAGCGCAAAAATGCGCAAACAGTGACCTATATAGCCAAAAACTAGACAAAATTACACGTCAGATCCGGTATACGACGTCGTTTTATGACGTTTCCTAAACAAGTACTGGATATCTTTAATACAAAGTTTTTCTCCAAAATTTTATATAAGTCAATATTTTTGCATGTTGTAAAAACATAATAATTTAGTGATTGGATTCCAAACAAACTCTGAAATATAATGACTCATGCCCAAAAAATACCAATAATATTGTCACATTCTCAAAATCTTTCTAAGTTTTACAACGAGCTCATGGAGAAAGCTCATAAAATAAAGGCAATAAACACTAGTAAAATACCACACAAAACCTCAACTTTGAAAAAATCTACAAGACCCAATTTTTGACCATATGACTTGAAAATTTGGGGTTTTCTTAGTTGAAGTATCTATAATGGAAGAAAAATATTAGAAATATAAAAAATTGAAGTCGATTTTTGAGGTTTTGTCCGGCTTCCGTCCACTGTGCCTTGGATGAATTCCGGTGAGAATGTTCTGATTGTCATTACTATAACAAATTGAATTGAATACGCGCCAGTTTCGAAGATTATCTTTGAATCAGGAAATGTGTTTGCAATATCTTTATCCATTTAATAACGGTAATGCACAATGCGGGGCTTATTATAAATGAAAGTGGCTGTGGCTTATGAATGAACGTGTCTCTCCAGCTATTCTGAAATAAGTCTCTGAATCTGCAATAGAGCTATCACTTTCTAACTCGAGGATTAAAGATTTTTGCAGTAGCATCAAAATGGTATTGCAGAAATCTTTCTTCCATAATATTACTGCCGGACAGTGGGTGTTAGTTGGATCACACACACACAAACTTCTAATACAGTGGTCACCAAACTGCGGTCCTCGACCAGGTTCTTTACGGCCAGCGAACTGATTTTGAAATGTATTTGAAAGTGATCCACTCATAGATTACATAATAAAAATTTCAACATATTTTAAAACTTTCAAGACAACGAATTTTAATTACTGAAACTTTGGCAATATCGTGGAGAGTTTTCAAAAGAAGTAAGATTTTTGAAAGTTTTACAAAATATAAGACTACTTTTTTAAATTTTGTTCCGAAATTATTCAAAACTGTTGTTGAGAGCGGTGTGTTACGCTCAAATAATGAGTTAAGGACAAATTTTACAGATTATCTGCCATGGATTTTGGACTTGTGGCAAAACTCTTCATTAGTAATTGGTTTAATTTCACAAAAATAAAGTTAAAATAATTTCCATTTTGTTTTTTTTTTATGGACAAGAAAATTCATTCCTTTTATTCGATATACTTTATATTCAGCACTTTTACCATGAAACTATTTCAAAAAATTAACGGATTTTTTGCCTACAATTTCTTTTAAAAGGCAGTGTTGCCCAAACTCTCAGAATTTCGCTAAAATCCTCAGCGATTGAGCAAGATACTCTTCATTTCCTTGGCAATACTTTTGGGAATTCCTCTTAAAATAAATGTTTGGGATAGGCAACTTTTTTTCTCCCACAAAAAAATTCAACATGCTGTAACTTTCCATAGGGTGCATCAAAAAATCTCAAATTTTGACTGTTTGTCAACCTATTATATGTGCATCACTGGTACAAATTTGGGCTCGATTGATTAATTTTTCGCGAAGTTAGAACCGTTCGCGTGAAACACTATTTTTTAGACAACTAATTTTTGAACTGTCATATCTCGGAAACCAGTAAACCAAATTGAATGATTTTTTTATATATATTGATAATTAATACGACGTTATAAAATGTAATATTTTCTCACGGCGAATTAAGTTATACCGGGTTGAAATTTTTACCCATATAGAGGAAAATAAGTAAAACTTGCAATACCACTCAAACATTATTAAATGTGCTCTTCCTTCAATCTAAATAGGCTCTTATGTATCTGGTTAGAGATTATTTGAGAACAGAAGTGGAAAATCTTTGGATATCAACACTAAAATTTATTGACATTGATGTAAAAAAATTACATTTTTTCGAAAAAAATCCAAAAAGTGTCAATCCATGATAACTTTTTTCAACGTTAAAAAAGTACCTATGTTTTAATAGTTTGTGAAGCATTTACATATTGTTAGTGTACGTTCAAAATTTCATTCAATTCGGTTCACTGGTTCCCGAGATATGGCAGGTCAAAAATGGGTTGTCTAAAAAAAGGTGTTTTACCCAAACGGTTCTAACTTTGCGAAATATCAATCAATCGAGCCCAAATTTGTACCAATAATGTACATATAATAGGTTGACAAACAGTCAGAATTAGAGATTTTTTGATGCGCTCTATGAAAAGTTATAGCATGTTTAACTTTTTGTGAGAGAAAAAAAAGTTGCCTATCCCAAACATTTTGGCCATCCCCTGTATCTATACTTGCACACATTGCTCAGAAAATCATGTCAGCAGGTTTTTCTTCATTGGCTTCCTAAATAATTACGCAAGAAAAACTTTAAAAAATCATCAAGGATTGGGTTTTTAAATTAAGAAAAATGTATTGATTTTATGATTTTATACGAAAGAGCACCTTTTTCTGAGTCACCATGATTTTTTTCAGATTTTTAGAACTTCATTTTGGTACCTAAAATCGATTTCGAAGAGATTTTTTGAAATCACCTTTTGACAGCTGGCCAACTGCTTGACAGCTCCATCCAGTACAAAATGCGACGAGGGGTGATTCGACAAATCACTCCCATACAAACTTCAAACTGATTTTTAAATAGGTTCCCGGGCACCAAAATTCATAAAAATTTGGATTTCGGCTCAGTTTTGCATGCAGATTCTGAATATGGAATTATCTCAACACCACTAAAGAAGCCAATTCCCACAACAGTATCTTCTAATAGTTTTTCGGATTTTCTTCCAAAAACCCTGAAATCCCCAAAAATTATTCTGAAATTTCTCAAAATCCACGAGAAGTCCTGATATATTTTTCAGGAAATCCCTAAGCTGCAGGAAATTTGTCAAAACTGGATCAAGGGGCATACAAGAAATTTGTCCGTGTTCGTGTCTAGTTTATTTCTACAATTCCACACTTTTAATTTGCTTTTAAGTACGCTGTAAGTTTATCCATAATATTCTTTAAAAGGTTCATATTGTTCTAGCCACCGTCGCTATTGTTTATTTTCCTATGACTTTTAAGTAACCAGTCTAAAACAATTTTGTCAAAATTATTAATACCAAGAACTACAAAACCTAAACATTACGGTCTTGAAAACCCTCTTTACAGGCCCGGATTTAAGGGGGGCAAAGGGGGCAAGTGCCCCGGGCCCCCCGACTAGAGGGGCCCCCAAGAATCCCAAAGCACAATATATTTTCTTCGAAAAAATCATATGAAATGCACTTCAACAGACGATCATATTTGATACATAATAGGGTTCCTTCGAGGGTATCCAGCTTACTTTATAATCTGAATTTTCACTTAAAGATCCAAAGTTTCATATTTTTTGATAAATTTACATCAATTAAGTAAAAAAAAAACACTATATTTTAATTGCTAGACAATTCAAATGCAGAATTGAAATGTATTTCCCAGAATATCTGTTTGGCGGGATCGGTTGTAAGCTTGGTTGCAGCAAATTCATATCTATAAGAGGTATTACAAAATTCAGTAATTCGGTAGTGTGAAGTTTTTTTTAAATTTTGGTATACGTGAGTTTCTATAAAACCCCTTTGAAGTTCTTGTTGATTTTAGTAGATACACTTTTTTAGAACCGTAAACCGGGGTCAAATTGATCAGCGGGGTGAAATTGATCATTTGGGTACTACATTGTAATTGCATACCAGCAACTTCTAAGCGTCCCAATGATCTTAAACTTTTCACCTCATCTAGTTCATAGATGTCTAGAGATGAGTTTAGACTTTTATTTGTTCAGAAAAAAGTTAGTTTTGCCTTATTTTTTAAGGAATTTGCAATGTATTTCTCACTTAGCTGAAATCATTGCTTCTAAACAATCGATTGCAACTAGGACTTCCCGTAAATTTTTCTTTTAACATTTTTGTGGAGCCTTGGTTGGGAAGTTATGAAGCTATTCTGAATAAGAATAAGTTAAAAAAAAGTTCTTTTTTGACGAAAAAGTCATTTATTGTAACAAAAATCACTTATTTCAAAGGCAATTGCCTACCTGTAATTTCAAAATTTCAAAATTTAATTTTACATTTTAAGCGTCAAATACACTAGTTGTAAGAGTTTTGACGCGTTATTCGGGCTTACAAGAGCAAAATTAAGCGGATAAGGATTTTTATCTTTTTAACCGATGCTTAATTGTATACTGATCAATTTCGCCCCAATGTGGCATCCTCAAATTTTTGATTTTTGAATTAATTTAACTTAAAGTTTAAAGTTGTTGAGCAAAATTTTGTCACATGGTTTCATGGAGATCCACTGGGTACTGATTTTACAGAAATTCTTTTGGCAATATTTGAATTGTCACTAATGTTACCCGCAAAAAATGTTTTAAAGTGATCAACTTGACCTCGGATTACGGAACTTAAAATTACAACAAAAAGGCGTCTCTAACAAACGACTGCTTAACCTTTCAGGACGCACGCCATCAAGCGACCGAAACTGCACCACGCTCGCACTGTATACGACGAGCGAGGTTTTTTGGTAGTGTTGTACTTTTGACAACAGCGCGCGCGCTGAAGGGTAGAGCCGAATTCCATACAAAATAATCATGTTTGAGGACCTTAATCTCTGTTTCTAGCGATTCGAATGTGATGGAATTTTGGCTGCAACCTTTTAAAGCAACTAGAATTTAAGGTAGTATGTATTATAAATCGGCAGCTTTATTATCGTTCAATTAAAAATTAGAAATTAGCAATAAACTTGATCAAAATCGCCTAACATTTTGTATGAGTGAAGCAATAAAAAATCAGGTTTTCGTTGAATTACTGGAAGACCTATGTATATTTTTTTAATAGTTTTTGGCACAGATGATAAAAAGAAGGAACATCTATCAGTTATCAAAGATCATCAATGCAAATGTTTGAATTTACTTTTCAGATTCAAATAAGTATAAAGACACTTTTTGTATGGAATATGCAGGCAAGTGAATGAAAATTGCCGCCCGGTGAACTTCAGTGCGTCTGCTCGAATATTTTGCGCACTGGATTGCTACAGTTGCCCCTCAGAGTCCGAACTTTGTTTACTCATAGAACAATTCAATCTGAACTGAGCGCTAAGTTGTAAAATTTTCATAAATCTTATAAATTCGGATGAAAGTTTAAAATATATGTATTATCTGAATAAGATGACATTTACACTGCAAATCAGAATGCAGCATCTTGAAATTTCAGCAAAAACATTAAAATAAATATTAGTATCTCTTTTTTCATTTATTTAAATAATCTGTCGAAAAAAACGAATAATCTTGTTTTTAGGGACCCACATTTTAGGATTTGCCCCGGGCCCCCCGAAGCCTAAATCCGGCACTGCCTCTTTATAATTACATACCTATGATTTTCAGGATTTATGCAAGTGGAATAAAATCTCGTGATAAAAATCAAACAAATTGAATTTTGTATTGAATCTTGAAAATAAACTGTTGAGTGACTTGCGGCCCGCAGTCTCTTTTCAAAATTCAATTTTGGCCCGCAAATACAGTTAGGCTGAGGATTACTGTTTTAATAGAATATTTGAAAGCAGTTCTACCCAGAGAGAACAGACATCAATGTCCAGTTTCAAAGATGTAGGGTCTGGGACCATTTGGGCAGGAGCACCTATTTTGGGCACTTGCTGCTATACCTCAGTCAATTTCAAACCGATTGACATGAATTTTGAAACATGCCTAGCTACTGTGCCTAGCTGATCGTGTCTCAAAAATCAAGCCAATCAGTTCAAAATTGACTGAGTTATAGCAGCAAGTGCCCAAAATAGGTCCTCCTGCCCAAATGGTCCCAGACCCTATAAGGAATTTCTGTCGGCAACATGGTGATGGCGCTAGTTCTCACGCTGCTGTCATTAGTGGTGAATATAAAACTTATCTAGATATGCATATTCACCACTGATTGTAGCAAGTGGTAGCAACATGCTGCTTAGGTGACGCTAGTGCTCTCAACGCTAAAAAATGACACAGCTGTCGAGAGAATTTTTGTCTAGCTAGGATGTCTGTTCTCTGTGTTTATATGAGTCCAAAAAATTAATCCTGGAAAAGTCCCTACAAAAACCAAAGCTCAAACGTTTTGTAAGATATTTCTGTAGGATTCAAAAAGTTCTGATGAAATTCGAAAAAAAAATCAATGTGAATTTGAATTAGTTTCTGGGGGCACTACTGATTTTTAACTTTGATGACTCCGAATACACCAACTCATCAGTGACCTATCGCATTTATTCTCTCTCAAATGTAGAATGTGAACCAAACTACGTCATTTCCTATCGGTTGATCCATCGATTACCGTTCGGAGTAAGACATCACGTAATGTCTATCTCAACTTCCGACACTGGAATTCGAGAAGAATGTTCTTTCGCAGAAAACACTCCATTCTTTGACCACCACCGCGCCATTTCGCAAAGTGCGAAAGCGACTGAATAGAAATATTTCTGCAAGAATTTCGCCATCCGTTCCTTTTGCTATGATTCCAACCAACATCAGCTGAAGTGAAATGCTATCGCACGCGTTGATAATAATTTACGCCTAAGGCCTTTAACAGAGCAGAGGACAATGGAATTTCATACAGCAGAAAACTCACATGTTCGTGGGCGTTTGGTGACACCTCCCAAATAGGTCAACAAGTGGAGAGGTAATAACCCACAACCACAACCCATTCCCATGGACTACAGAGAAGGTCAACACCTCTCCAGTTCAATTTTGAGCCTGTGGCTTCACCGAAAGAATGTTGAAACCAAGTACTGAATGGATGCACATCACTTCACCGGTCACACATCATGCCAGGAATTATTCAGAACACTGACGGGGGGTAGCACAGTAAAACGAACAAGAATACTAGCCTACCAATTTAACCGAGAGCCAATCACAGGACTCAAGAGGCACTTCAATCCTGTCAGCACCATAACCGACGTCTATTTCCCCTTGCCTTGCACCCTACTTCTCTCAACGCCAACGCCGCCATGACTCGGGGTGGTTTTCAAGAGGAGCTATCTTTATCGAAAGCTCTATTAGTCCAACACTGCAATCGCAATCGTATAATCAAAATCGATAGATAATTGATTTAACGCACGGAATAGCTTTCATCGGTTGTTATTCATTAGAGAGATTGGTTCATTGCGATTGATATACGGACGCCACCACCTCTCTCGAGCGATGCCAATCTGTTTCGAAGATAATTAGGCCAATTAGTGATATTACCTGGATATGAATTACTAAAACACAGAAAAGCGAACATGCATCTGCCAACCAATGATTTATCGTTTTCTCGATTTTCTTACCACTTTTGATTTCTTATTTTTCTTACCTTTGGTTTTCTTCTTTCGTCGAGTTTTCCTCCGAGCACCCAGTTTGATACCTTTTCTCACGATTACCCCACGCCACCAGGCCTGAATCCTGATAGCACTGTTCCAGCACAGTTCCCGGTAATCGATCCGCTTGTGGTGCTCGTCCTCCAACTGTTGCAAACGTTCAATTTCCTGTTCACGAAGCTGTACCTCCTCCTTCAGCGCTTCCCAGTACCTTTTCTTCGCCCTAGCTCTCTGAAACCGACCGTCCAAGTCATCCTTCTCCCGATCGAACCGTTCCATCCACTGGTCGATATCATGTTGAACCTTATCCAGCTGCCAACCGTAGAACTGCTCAATCAGTCTACAGGCCTTGAGATTGGTTCTTATGTGGTACTCAGAGCTGTGTGTGGTTTGCTCCAGCGCTTGGTAGCGATCTTGCAATTCGATCGACAGTTGTTCCAGTCGAGCGGATTCCCACCGTTGAACGAGGATGTTTTTCGAAACCTCTAGACTGTATTCTTCCTAGAAATGAAATACACTAAATCATATAACAGTCATCACATGAATTTCTTAAAAAAAAAAAAACAAAATATTAGATAACAGTGCTGAATTCCAAATGTAGTTTAAAATACTCCTAAAATGTCCTTAAATTGAAATGTTTGTGAATATTTTTTAATACATTCCGGATTCATCCAGATCATCGGAGTTTCATATGAATTGGTTATAGGTACAATACCCGGGTAGAGGTAAAATACTGACGATCAAAACATGATATTGGCTTGATTGATATAAGAGATAAAAGATCTGAAAATAATATCTGAAAAATGTTCCTGGAACATCTGAACAATATCAAAATTTGGTATTTCAAGATCATACGAATAGCTCGCTGCTATTGGCTAGTTCTTACAAAATCTAAATATGATTTGATGATGATGTTCCAGGAGTAAATTTTTGATTTTATTTTTAGATCTTTTATCTCTTATGTCAATCAACCCCATATCACTTTTTGATCTCCATATCATAATATGCTATTATTGAGTTCTTTTCCTCTACTCGGGTATCCTTCGATTATTCCTCAGGTAGGGTAACCAATATAATTTGGACCCCCATATATTTTGGACCCCCTGTGTCCTATTATCACAACTTACACAGGTTTAATGATGAGATGACGGAAATTTTTAGAATCATTCGCTAAATAAGATCGCTCTGCACAGGAAGCAATCATTACCTCACTGGAAATATCCGGGGCCGGGTCACAACGTCCGAGGCCATACAGTCCCGGACATTAAGTCGCGTTTTTTTTGCGAAATAGCGTCCAAAAGTTTGGATGCGTCATAATATCCTATGTGCCTTCTTTCCTTGGACTTCGTGGCGTATCTACAAGTTCGGACGTTATGCCACGGAAAAATGCGCCATAAAGTCCTGGGACTTTATGGCCTCGGACGTTATGATACTGCGCCGAAATATCCATATTTGCCTTGAAATTATTTTTTGCCAATCTCGTCATCCGTGCGAGTGTCGCATCATGTTTACAAAAAGAGATTGCGGTGCTGAGGAAACTTGTAGATGTAAACAAAAACGTTTATCATTCTAGCGCATTAAATTCGCAAAGTTCGTCTAATCAGCCTTTGCCAATCAAGTAATTAGGATGTGATCAAGCATATTCAAGCGACAAATTCTTCCAAAATAGTTTCAAACGAGTTTAAACACCAGGTGTCCAAAATATATTCTGAAGAGGGTCCAAAATATATTGGGGTGTCCAAAACAGTGAAAACTGAAGCTCCAAAAATCAGTTATTTTCATCAAATTTTCAGCCAGAAATGACCTTGTGGGTATTTTTAACGGACAGTGGAGGCTTTTACGAACATACTAACATCATCATTATGTGTAAATACCCTCTGAATCTGTTTGATTTTGAATTAAATTCAAACCAATGTCCTCTAGGGGTCTAAAATTCAACCGTTACCCTACTCCATCTGAGATTGTTTTTTGGGCAACTCCAGAAGTTTTCTCTAGGATCCTTCCTGAGAATCCTAATAGGTTCCTCCAAGAGCTCCTTCAGATATTGCTACGACTTCAAGGGATTTCTTCCGGGATTTCTCAAGGAGTTCAGAGAATCCTCCAGGAATGCCATCCTAGATTCTCCCAATAATTTCTTTTGGAATGTCTTCAGATTTTTTTTTTTGGCTTGCGTAAGGTATTCCTGGAAAATATTCCTTCCAGGAATTTCATGGCTTGTTTTGTCCGATCCCATCCGCGCCGTTGCTGGAGTGAGGCAAGGATGTATACTATCACTGCAACAGTTCCTTTTCGTAATCGACGAGATCCTGGTAAGTGCGATTGACCGTGAACCAAATCGTGGACTGCTGTGGCAGCCCATTACCATGGAGAACCTAATTGACTTCGAATTGGCTGATGACGTTGCTCTCCTAGCTCAACGGCGCTCTGATATGCAGGTCAAGCTCGATGATCTTGCCAATCGCTCCTCAGCGGCACTGCCCATAACTGCATAACAGTCAAATTCGACAAAAGTAGGCATTGGGGAAAATGGAGCTCAAAGTTTGCAATTTGCGTTATGGGTAGTATGCAGGTCGCAAGAAATTTCTTGGCCTATCTCGATGCGTGGGAAATTCAGGCAAGGAATCGCTCAAGAAATAAGAAAGCGTCGCTTTATTCCGGATCCTAGTACGGAGCTGAAACGAAACGTCAAATCAAATGGGGCTTGCTGTGTTAAATTTCTTGACCATTCCGGTCACGGAAAAATAATGCACTGAACGAAAATTACTTGAGCGATTCCGTTTGAAGTGCATACCTCGCATTAGTATGGAAAAGAATCGAAATTTCAAAAATTTGCCAAAAATTCAAAATGAATCCTTTTGCAATGAAATCTTCTATAGCTCTTCTTCTATATTGGGCGAATAGTTGAAAAATAATTAGATCGAAATATAGTTGGCGGTACGCTATGAGGCCAGTTTGCATTTCCAGTGTGACTGTTATGCTGTTACATTCGTGAATATTTGATAATGAGACAAAATGACTTGGTATTTATTTCACATTTTGTAGAACAAACCCAAGTAACCACAAGCATTATAACATTGCACGAATTAGACTGAATATCAACCTTTGCAATGCGAAATGCAGTAATTCCACACTTGTCATGCAATAATCCTTTAGATTGGCATTATCAATGTGATGATGCATTGCATTTTTCTTTACATTCGGGTTTATTAAAAGGTGATAAAAGATAATCCAATAATTCAACACTGCAAAAACTGAATAAATGCAATGTACAAACTAGCAAAGTTTGCTCTAACAATACAATTATAAAAGCTTGACTCTAATGGTAAACAAATGAAATCAAGAAGATTGAACAACTTTACGGTCAACTCTAGCGGTCTTCAACATTTCTGGTTCGACTCCCGACCAACTAAATCCCCGTTTGAGCCACCGATCGACGACAGCAAAAGCTATTTAGAGATGAACTTTTCTCTTTTCTGTAGACTGCAATCACATGCCAATAACGATAGAAATCACAATTAGCATATGAGCAATGTGCGAAGGGTGTTTTAGTCGAGGTTTTTATTTTCTTATGTTGATTAAATATCTTCTAAAATGCATTATGTAATTTTCAGTAATTTATCGGAATGTGATAGTTTACTGTATTCTATTACATATGACATAGTCGTTTTACCCTCTACTACAATGATTGAGATAGAAGAATATTTTCCTTTTAGTTAATGAAATATCTGTTGTTATCACTGCAGCAGAAACGGTCCAAGGTGCCAGCGCATATGGAACTCATCTAGCGGTCATCAACACTTCTGGTTCGACTCCCGATCCAACTACAAAAAAATAATGGTTAAAACATTAATGTGGGAGGGCATCAGTACCGTCGATAACGAAACGGTGCTAAAAATAGATTTTTGTTTTGGTTTTTCGTGTTGCACGTATCAAGCATGTCAAAAGCAAATGTACAGCACATGCATTTATATTACTTTAGCCATGGCTGTCAGCGTGCTGCAATATGTGGCACTAATTTGATTTTAGTGGGGCCCTTTTCGACTTTAATATTGCTTCAATGGGGTGTTTAAAGTAATGCAGCATTATATTCATAATTTTATTTATCAATATATGGCAAAATTGATGCGCTTATATACGGCTTCGTGGTTACTTGGGAACTTGTCAAGTTCATTTGGGTGGTTGAAAGTACTGATAATTTGGAGATAATCCCCGGTATTAACTCAATATTGACAAAAACTGCAAATGTTACAAATATGCAGTTATAGGCAGGGCAGGTCTTACCATCAACGTCAACAAGACCAAATCGTTGGATGTAAACACGGTCAAACCTTCCAGCTTTACGTTAGCTGGGCAATCAGTGGAGAATGTTGAAAGCTTCCAATATCTTGGTAGCCAAATAGCGGCCGATGGCGGCACCAAGATCGACATAGGTGCACGGATCAAGAAGGCGAGGGCTGCTTTTGCGAGTTTAAGAAATGTATGGAAAAACAACCAGATTAGTCGACGCACGAAAATCTGAATTTTCAACTCCAACGTGAAATCTGTGCTGCTATACGCCAGTGAAACCTGGTGTGTATCAGTGGAGACCACTCAACGGTTGCAGGTCTTCATCAATAGATGTCTGCAGTATATAATTCGTGCATGGTGTCGTCACAATTGGATCTCCAACGTGGAGCTCCATCGTCAATGCCATCAAAAGCCGATAGCGACAGAACTTCGGGAGCGAAAGTGAAAGTCGATCGGCCACACTCTACGCAGGGGCGGAAACGAAATATGCAAGCAAGCGTTAGACCGAAGACCACATTATCAAGAAGACTTACAGCACTGCTGAAAATCGGGAGTCACTGCTAGAGCGCCACCCCGGATGAAGGTGGCACTATTCATGATAGGGTAGTGGAGGTATTTTGGACCGGGCAGGTATTTTGGCCCACCTAGGGAGTTTTATGATATTTATCGCAGAATCGCTACTAAATCTTGGTAATTTTTTATTGGAACACGAAAAGTATTCAACTATGTGATGACCTTTATTTTGGATGTCAGTTAAATATGCTGTTCAGTATCAAAAAATAGAGAAAATGTTTTCACTTCCAATGAAACGCACGGAAAAGCACCAAAAACAAAGAAGGTGACAAATTTGTAGTCGGATTCGAAGAGGTTTACAAATAAATATTTATTTCTTGTGAATGTAGTTACGGCCTTGTAAGAACTCAAAATATACTGTTCTTAACCTCGGTGGAGCGATAATATTTACTAAAATGGTGGTTTGAGGTATGGCCAAAATATGTTCAACATAATCAGAAGTGGACATATTTTGGACCACCTGTCAGATCCATCTCTCCAGTTCCTTCTAAAGGGAGAAAATATTCATGCCAATGTAATGTACTCTAAAAACAGATAAATAGAATAAGTTGGGACCTTCCGTGATCTGGGTTGTTTTACGTTAATTTTACAATGAGATTGTTGTGGGTTCGATTTGTTCTAACAACTTTTCGCCAAGTTAAAAATTTCGATTCGATTGGTGTCCTAACAACTTCTCGACAAGTTGAAATTTTCTGGTGTTCAGTCATCCAGTTTAGAAAAGTTGTCCTTCTCGGCAATTAGTTGATGACTGAGGCAATGTGTTATCTAATGTATGTTTGATAATTTACGTATCATTCAAATAACTTTATTTTTGATGGCCTTTCCACTCATTACAATATGTGTGGAACGCCTTTATATTTAGCAAAATCACTAGACTTTCACACTTCTATGAAGCGTTACGTGATTTATGCATGGTAACTGACGTCATGCAATAGTTAATAAATACACGTTTTGCGTAACATTTTTTTATGAAACATCATACTACAATGCGTAAAACTGGCAATTGCAACAAAATTTATTCTTTTTTTTATCATTACGTAATTTTTAAACGTTCCCTGCCTCAAAAAATGAATAGAAAAGATGTAAACTTCATGTAGTTTTAACTATGTTCAAATTTTTGCTGAGGTGGCATTCATTTCATCAATCAATTGAAGTTTAATTTGGTGGGCCAAAATATGTGCACTTGGTGGTCCAAAATAAAATCAGGTGGTCCAAAATAGAAGCCCAAGATCCTTCAGGAGTTTTGATATTTCTTGTATTTACTACAACAATTTTAAGTGCTGGTTGGCCTTTTTCGATAGAAAACATGTTGCTCTACGTAATGCCTACTGAAATTATCCATATTTTGAAGTAGAAACTTCTCTTTTCGCTGAATTGTTCATCCACTTCCTAAAGGGGTCCAAAATACCTCCCTTACCCTAGTGTGTGTAAATTTTCATACTCGCACCAATACACTCTTACACTTTTACACAAAGGTACCACCTTAGCTCACCAGGCGGCGGTGCCGTCGGTGACGCTTACCGTTAGTATGGGAATATAACAGAGGTGCATGTCTTCTTGCTAAAGTAGTCTTCGGTTAGACTGAAACCCAGCAGGACATCGCAGCAGAGGCAGACCCAGAAGCTCATGGCGCCACAGTGGGATCATTCTGAAAAATGACGATCAAAACCTCTAAGAGCCATTAGATGACATTTTAGCATGTAGGTGTCTTTGGAAGATATGTTCAGAAAAATCTTCTCTATTTTTGTACATATTCACTGTATGGTAAAACTGTAAGGTGAACCCGAGCAAAAAAATATTTTTTCATAATATTGTTTTAGAGGGTAGATGTCTTCAGCAAAGTTGTAGAACATGTAATTTCAAGTAACTTTGTTGAAGACACCATATAGCTTGGACTTCATTTTTGGGGAGAAAATATGAGAGTTTTAAAAACACAAACTCAAAATCAGTTTTTTTTTTAACTTTTCCATGATTATATCGTAAAATTTTAACGTGATATGTTCTACAAGTTTGTAGGTACTACTAAAATACACTATCTTGCCGAAGACACCAACCCTGTAAAATTGACAATTGCCCCAGTAAACCAATTTTTTTGAAATTTTTTCACTATTTTTACTATTGAATATTTTTTGAATAGGCACTTTTTGGCAGCCGTGCTTTCAAAATTTCAATGCTTTATTATGTCCAGAATAGACCAAAAGTGACTTAACAATCGGGTCTGATAAGGCACTTTGATTTCTGATGCTATATTAATAGTCATTTTTCAAAGAAAATATTCGTAAATTTCATACAAATCATTCAATACAAACTGAAAACTCACGAAAACTTTCCGACATTATTACTAGTTAATCCAAATAGTATTCTGGTTGAAATAGTGAAACATTTCTTACACTGTGGTTGACTTTACATTCAATACCCGACAAAAAATATCGCTTATTAAATTTTTAGATGAATTTTTAACACCCATTAAAAACCGTGTTTATCATCTATTTTTTTATTGCGATTTTCTTTGTTTATGTTAAAATACATGCATTAATCAATCAACTAAAATAACGATAACATTTTTTTTTCCTTTGTTAAGTTAACATTACAATTTCGGTTAAAAAAATAAAAAGGCGAAAATATAATGAACGCCTCTAAAAGTTGTGTGTTAAAAATTTAAAATAAAATAAAACGAGTGAAACATTGTTATTTTAGATTGAAATAACCTGTATCTGTTAGAGATATTCTAGGTTGTAAATCTTTCGTCATGATGAAAATTCTTTATATTCTATTGAAATTGGTTATGCTGTTTGATACTCTTTAAAAAAAATTTCCAGTTTTCAAGAACTGCGTCCGTTAGGTCGATTCTTGTCCTTGGTGTTCAAAATTCCTTCGTCGTAGACATGTTACCTTGGTTCATCCCTTGACAAATCTGCATCAAGATCACGGCTCGATTATGGATACTTTTCCAGAGGAGCCATTAGTTTTAAGTTTATATTATAACGATTTTTTGAAAAGATAAAGAGGTTTGTGCCTTTTTGAGAATAATTTCGTGGTTGAGGAAATCACTCAAAGGGGCTTTTCCCTCTTTAAAAAATTTTTAGTTAAAAATTAAAAACACTAACAATTGAAATAGCCTGCATTTATTTAACTTGTTTTTCTTATTCAGAATTACTACTCGGATGAACTAAAAATAATATCCAGAAGTTGTATGAGATTTGGGAATATTTTCTTTGAAAAATGACTATTAAAATAGCATCAGAAATCAAAGTGCCTTATCAGACCCGATTGTTAAGTCACTTTTGGTCTATTCTTTTCATAATAAAGCATTGAAATTTTGAAAGCACGGCTGCCAAAAAGTGCCTATTCAAAAAATATTCAATAGTAAAAATAGTGAAAAATTTTCAAAAAAATTGGTTTACTGGAGCAATTGTCAATTTTACAGGGTTGGTGTCTTAGGCAAGATAGTGTATTTTAGTAGAACCTACAAACTTGTAGAACGTTTCACGTTAAAATTTTACGATATAATCATGCCCAAGCAACGAAATCAAGCAAGTCGACAGAAATTTGACCTGGCTACAGGTCAAGGCGATGGCTGGCAATCGCCCAGGATGGATATTTTTCAATTCGGCCCTCTGAATATTTTTCAATTCGGCCCAGGACTGAAAGTAAGTAGTAGGAATTTCATGTGAGATTCCTCCCAGAGTACCTTCTAGGATTTCTTCAGGAATTCTTTCTGAAATCCTTCCAGGGCATTTCTTTCAGTATTCCTCCAAAAACTTCTCCATATTCTTCCACCCTCCCCATGGATATTCGATCTTGACGCGATGGGAGGGCTTAACCCATTAGCACTTTGTGCGCCAATTTATCCATTTCTGATTCAGCCTTAAGCTAGATGGGAATCTGGTTTAAGAGCTGAGCAGAGGTGAAAAAATCGGCCGTAAATGCTAATGGGGACCAGAGGAGTATCCGCAGTGAGCCTATCACAATTTTCTAAGCAATGTCATAGTTCAGCTCGCATAGACCCAATATTTTAGGAATTTGCAGTTAGGTATTGAGGAGCGTTACGTAAGATTGGGTGTGGGTGGTATCTGCGTTACAGTTACTACTCATCATTTGCTCTAGGAATCTAGAAGACAATTGACGCTAGAAACTGCGTTGAACCTAGACGAAATTAGCTAGTAATAGGAAACTATGGGTAGGATAACAGTATTAAATATGTTTTTTTTTTCATTATTATTTATACACAGCTTTCAAACGGGTGCATAGAATTTGGAACCGTTTGAGCAGGAGCTCATATTTTAAGTGCTTTTCGCTATGGACCGGTTGATTTTTTTTCTTCACGATAATATACGTTTGTACAGGTCGGACTCAATTGTCTGGAATTGGGTTCTAAAGCTTCGGAAACGAGTGGGGGAACGAAATGTTGTATGTATAAAGCTAAAATTTTGACATTTTGCCATGCTAATTTTGATTAGTAGCTAGTAAATATTTAAGCTTTGTTTATCTCCTAGATATTATTGTGGCATAAAGTAAAAGGTAGGAATTAAGATATATAGACGTTAACGACATGCCAGGATTACAACACATTCAATTAAATTGTGATTTGAATTTTCTTGGATCTAGAAAAGAAGGTTTAGTCTTTGAATTTTCATTTTTTTTTTTTAATTTAGACAGCAAAATGGTCTCATTGTTTTGTGATTTATTTATTTTCAAGTCAAAATTAATTAACATATTTTTCATCTAAAGATTACCAATCAAATAGTTAACCCTTCCCTTTCCCACGACTTTAAACGACTATTTCTATGACAAAAAAGCGTTTCCGAAAGAAGTGCTTGAACAAAAAATATTGAAAATTGGCTGAATTTTTCGAAATCAATGAAATTTGATTTGTTGTAAATCAATAGGTCCTTGATTGTTTATCAATAGTTCTACTATTGAAACAAGTAGTTAGTTTGTCCAGATTTCGTCGAAAATCGATGGTGCTTTAGAACAACCATGGGAAGTGGAGGGTTGAACCAATGTTTCATAGAATTTCGCCGTATTATTTGCATAATTGTGTCAAGTCCACTCCAATTCCTTTCCCCAACCCATACCATTACCCCTCCGATGGTATTCATGTGGTCCGCACGGACTATTACGGCCATTACCTCTCCTTGATATTCGGCTTTGGATTGACTTGCGCTCTTATTGACCCACCAAACGCTGCAAAATGAAAATGAAATGAAAATGAAAAACTTCTCCATATTCTTCCAGGAGTTCCTTCCGGGATTCTTCCAGTAACTTGTTCTGGGTTTGATTCATGAATTCGGGGGATTTCTTCTGGGCTTCTGTCAGAAATTGCTTCTGGAATGTCTTCTGGAACTTCATCGTGGATTCCTTCGGGAACATCTTCCGAGATTCCTTTGAGAACTCTTGCAGGGATTGTCACGGGAAGTTTTTCTGCAATTCTTCCAGATCTACGTTTCATTTAGGAACTCTTTTTTGGTTTCCTCCAATTGTTCCGTTTAAAATTTCAGCAGATCCTGCTGGAATCCCTCACGAAGTTAATTCTGAAATTCTTCGAATTTTGCCGCTGGGTGGCGCTGTAACCATTCAATACTCAAACCCTTTGGTATTATTGTAGGTGACTATAAGGTACCCCGGAGCAAGTGAGACCTAAAAAAATGCTTGTTTGGTTTTATCAAGCCACAAAATTCTAAACATAAATAATTTTATAATTCCAAAGGTTCTAGAAGACATTGTTGGTATATTTCTTCTTATTAACCTTAATAAGGTCTTGGGGTCTTTTTTGACCTTTTTCAAATTTCAATTCTCTGTAGCTTTTGTTTAACGAATCCTAGCAATCTGAAATTTTCTGACAATTATTTTTTTCGTGGAAATAAACCTTTCCCAAAAATCCAAAGCATTGAATGACCCCTAGGGGCGCTCCCATAAAAAAGTTACAAATAAGACCCTGGGGTCATTTTTTACCCCGAACTTTGGACAGCTCGCAAAAATCAGTGGCTTGACCGATTTTGGATCTCTTTGGCTGAAATGAAAGAGGCATAAGTCTAGTTTTCAAAACCACCGGAGAAATCCGGATTCGGCCACTGTGGCCACCGGGAACCTGCTTCAACTGAAAAATGCCGCTTTTGAGACCCTAACTTTGGCAAGCTATAACTTTGCAACCAAACAAGTAATCAGGACCGTCCAAGGGTCGTTGGAAAGGTATTTACGTGGACTTTGATTATAGACATTAATATTGACTAATTATTGAGAACCGGTTCCGGAAATCCGGAACATCCGAAATATTAGTTTTCATCATTGCTATGTGCTTGAAAATCCACAAATGTAATCCCTTTATGCATTGTATTGCATTACTTCTCTGCACGCTTCACTGAAATGAGACACATATTGTTTAAGACCATTTTTGAAGGGTTCTGGGCAGGTCTGGTCAATGCGGAACGGATTACAGGGACTCAATTGGGTAACGACAATGAACTTCGTATAGTTTTCGCTCCAAAACCCGGCGCCACATGGTGCAACCTTCGTGGATTTTCATATCTGTTGTTCTTGTGACACACAAAGAGGTTGATAGTCATCTTCTTCTTCTTCTTGGCATTACATCCCTACTGGAAAAAATCCTGCTTCTCAGCATAAGTGTTTTATGTGCACTTCTACTAGTATATATTGAAAGTTTTCTCTGCCAATCATTAGTTTACATATGTATATCGTGTGGCAGGCACGAATATACTATATGCGCATGGGAGTAAGAGTAATTTCCCTTTCGAAAAGTTCCAAGGCCAATCATAAATCGAGCCCGCCACCCTCAGCATGGTCATGCTGAATGCCTTTGGGGCCAGCTATGGTTATAGGGGCCCCAAATGAATAGTCATATTGGTTCCACATGGTCACTGGAGTGGCCACCGGAGAAATCCATATTGTATTGCTCTCAGATTTTTACAACAAATATAGGCTTCGACAGCTAAATTTAAATCATTTGCATTTATAATTTGAAATGTTCTGGTATAAAAAGGAACAAATGATGATCTCAATCTTGTCTTTGTGTTGACTGTGAAGATTACAAATTGGGTTCGAAACGTTGGAGCCAAGAAAATAAATTCGTAGGCCAATTTATTATGCAAGCCAGACCAAAGTTCGTTCAAAGATCAAAGATGATCTCGATTTTTCCAGGCCATGGCCATCAGAGAAACTGTTTTACAGCATAAGTAGACATTTAGCAGCTGACCTCATATTGCGTTTCACACTTGAGGTGCAAAGTGTGAGCAACCAATCTGTCATTTGGTTCTTTGTGATCAAAGAATCTATCTATATATATAAAAATGAGTTTGAAGTCCCTTTGAGGCAACAAAACTTACGAATGGCTGAACCGATCAGGATGACTCTTGCATGATTAGATTCGTATTCATGGTGGCTGTGTTTATATGTAAAAAAAGTTACAGAAATGAACTAAAAAAGTAATAAAATTGATCAATTACTGATTTTGTATGAGCCGGGAAGAAAATCAACACGAGCCAAATGAAGTCAATCTAGAGTGCGGTGCCGCAATAATCTCCACGGTTGTCAAACTGGCAAGACTTTGGGCAAGACAAAGTTTGCCGGGCCAGCTAGTTGATTATAAAATGATTCCGTGCCTTAGAAATAGAAGTTATACTGAGAATTACTCCAAAAGCTTCACCAGGAATTTCTCCAGAAGATGCACTGGGAATTTCTGTAGGAGTCAAACCGGGTATCTCTCCTTGAGAGATTCACCGATAAATCATCTAAAATTTCCGCGGAAAATTTATCTATGAGTTTCCCGGAGAATCTATTGAAGGAGTTGTCGGGTCGATCTCCTTCGGAGCTTATGGAAAACTTATGGCAAAAAATCCGAAGGAACGCTTGAAGGAATTTTCAGACGACCAACCGAAGAAATATCCTGAGAGATCACTGAACGAAATTCTAGAGATCTACTGAAGAACTTTCTGCTAGAAAGATTCTTAGTAGAAACCCTAGAAGAATTAGGGGTGGAGCTCTTAGGACAATTCCTGTGGAAGTCCTTGAGGAATTCCCAACTAACATTTTTGCTGTATAAGAGCTTAAAGAGCATTCGTTTGTTAGTATGTTAGTGGTTTTTTTGTTTGAGTTTTTTTTTTCAAATTAAAAAAATAATAAAATTATCTTTTGGTAGAATTACTGGTGTAACGCCTGGTAATTTTTTTTACAGAATTTCCCGGTAAAGTTCCTTGATGATTTTCGATAGGAAATCTTAGAGGAATTCCTGATGAAAATCAAAAAAAAAATTCGAATGAAAGTCTTTGAAGAATTCCATGTAGAGCATCCATAGAATTTACAAACCAGAAACATTGGGCATTTAGTGGCACTCCTAGAGGATTTCTCGGTGAAACTCTGGGTGTACCTACTATAAATTCTAGAGGAATATCCGGTGTAACTATTGTAAATTCAAGAGGAATTTCAAGAGGAGCTAGGGGAATTCACGAGGCATCTGTGTTGCAAAGCTCCTACAGTTATTCACAGCAAAACTCTTGGAAGCTGATGGATCTCTCAGAAAAATTTCCGGTTAAACTTCTTAACAAATTTACGGTGAAAATCTAAGAAAAAATAGAGTGGAACTCTGTATTACGTAATAAATTGATGATTACGTAATAAATTGATGAATTTTCTGCGGAAATTTTAAAGCACTATATAGTGAAACTTGCAGAGAAATTCTCGATGGAATTCCTGCAGAAATGTACGGTGGAACTTCTAAAGTAATTACTTAGAGAAATTCTTAGTGGAGTTCCTAGAGGATTTTCCAAAGGTATTTTGAAAAGAAAATTCCACAAGTATTCTCGGCGGTACTCCTGTTAGGAAAGTATCTCCTGTGAATTAAACTTTTAAAGGAATTCCTGACAGAATTTCTCTAGGAATTAAAAGTTTATTTTCTAGTGAAAATTTGCGGTGGAACACATAAGGAAGTATTTTGAGGAATTCTTGAGGAAATTCTCTTTGGAACTTTTCGAACGATTTCTGAAGAGATTTTTGGTGGAACTTCGAGAAAAATTACCAGAAGAATTCCCGATAAAACTCTTGCCAGACTTCCCGATGGATCTTCGAGAAATAAATCGATGCAACTCCTAGAGAAATTCTCTTTGGAACTCCTTGACGAATCCCTAGTCTTAGAGGAGTTCCAGTGAATGCACTGAAGGAATTCACGGTGTATTTGCTGAACGGATTCAAAGTGGTTTAACTACTACTAATTCTGGATATAAGCGGAGGGGTCTCACAAGTATTCACAGAGAATCTTCGAGTGAAACTTCCTCTGTAACTGGAAGTACTTCCGTTGAAGCTTTGAGCAGAATTGCCAGTGAAATTCCGACAGGAACTCCTAGAGGAATTCCCAGTGGATCTACTAAAGAAATAATTAATGGAAGTAGAAAAAAAAAACAATTAGTGGAACTCCTAGAGAAAGTCTATTTGGAACTCCTAAGAGAATTCGTAACGGAACTCCTAGAGGATTTTCCTGAGAAACTCATAGAGGCATTTCCGTTGTAACTCCGGAAATAGTTCTTAGTTAAAAAAATTACTACAGTAGGCGTTCGATAAGTGCAACATGTTTACGTTTCACTTAGCGAATGAAATTCGATAACTGCAACAACTGACAGACGTCAAAGAACTGTCAGTTGCTGCAGAATGCAGCCAATGTGCATACGGAAAACATCGCACGGCAACAAAAGTGCATGCGAAAAACATCGCATCGCTGTTGACATTTCGTTTTGACGGATAGCGGTGCGATAACTGCAAAATTGTTGCACTTAGCGGACTTGCAGTTAAAAAGCATTGCAGTTAAATCGTTTGCACCGAGCGAACGTCTACTGTACTGGCGAGAGAATTTCCGGGGCAACCTCTAGACGTTGTGGAGAATATCCTTAGTTATATTTTCAATCTTTAGAGATATCCTCGATTGAGTAAAAAATAGCACTCATATTTGCCAAAGTTCGTCAAATTACGAAAAGTTACAAAACTAAGTTTAGTAACCTTGTACTACAAAATAACTTCGATACTAAGCTTCAGTTTGAATACAAATTTGCTTGTTATTGAAATGGTTTTCGATAAGTACTAAGCAATTTTGTTGATGAAATGCGTAAAGTGCTGAGCATCATTGATCTAGAGGAATTCCTGCAGGAGCTCCTGCGGGCACTTCTAGACGAAAATAGGTTGGGCTTCGTGAGAGATACTTGTTTGAACTCTGTGAGAGAAATTCTGCCGCAATGTCAAGTGAAACTCTTATAGCAATAATCGTGGGAGCTCCGAAGGATTTTTTTTTAATTTTCACCGAAGATGAAAAAGGCCGCTGGAATAGAGCAATTTTCAACAATCCTTCCTCCAACAGGTATGAAACCTCCTCATTTTTTCATCTTTGTATTTTATAATTGGCAATAACAATTTTTGAGTTCATTTCCAGTGAGAGTGCACTCATTGATAGTTAGATTGCTGCATCTACAATAATTGTTGTTGTGAGAATACTAGCAAAAATTACAAAACTATACATTTATAAAAGAACGTGATCATATTTGCAACACCATAAGTAATTCCTAGTGGAAGTCCTGGTAAAATTCTAGGTGGAACTGCCTCGTGAATTTCCGGTATTTTTATTTTGGAATCTCCAGTTTTTATGGAATCTCTCGAATACTATCTTACACCCGGAACTGATAATGTTATGCTATGTTGCCGTTATTCTGCAGAATGACGTAAGTGACTATGACAATTTTGGCTCCTCTTTAGTTATTCACTTAACAATCTATCGGTCATTATTTTACTTTTCTTTCGTAGATGCAATCGAATGCGTGATAATGTTAGCACCATCGTACAAATTAGGTTCCCGTATCCCGTATCACACACAATGTCTTGAATTTCTTTGCATGCACGTAAGCTCTAACTCACATCATAGTCAGTGCTGAGATGGCATTTCGACATATCTAAATTCAACCACCTACAGCACATTTTAGATGATGATCCCGAGAATATATTCTAACATGTGAGGCTAGACCAGTCCAGTGTATTTGCAGGTGATACGGGAACCCTATTTGTACGATGGTGCAAACATTATCACGCATCGGTGGATAATGACAAAATCTTGCATCATAATCTGGCAGAAATATTATAGTTTTATTATTTTACGAGACATATACAAGAAAGTCAGAGTTTTGAATAGCGCTCACGACAGTATGGTGTGCTTCCGAATGTCTACTTTTGTTGCAGAAAATTGAAGTAACACAATTGGGGTTACTCCGGTAGTCACTCTAGTGGCCCAAAAAGATCGAGATCATCATTTGTTCATTTATATACCAGAACATTACAGTTACGATAAATAATAAAAATTGAGCCGTCAAAAGCCTACATTTATTGTAATAATCTGAGAGTAATACAATATGGATTGCTCCGGTGGCCACTCCAGTGACCATGTGGAACCAATATGACTATTCATTTGGGGCTCCTATAACCATAGCTGGCCCCAAAGGCATTCAGCATGACCATGCTGAGGGCGGCGGGCTCGATTTACGATATAGTATCTTCGTGCCTGCCACACGATATACATATGTAAACTAATGATTGGCAGAGAAAACTTTCAATATATACTAGTAGAAGTGCACATAAAACACTTATGCTGAGAAGCAGGATTTTTTCCAGTAGGGATGTAATGCCAAGAAGAAGAAGAAGATGACTATCAACCTCTGTGTGTGTCACAAGAACAACAGATATGAAAATCCACGAAGGTTGCACCATGTGGCGCCGGGTTTTGGAGCGAAAACTATACGAAGTTCATTGTCGTTACCAAATTGAGTCCCTGTAATCCGTTCCGCATTGACCAGACCTGCCCAGAACCCTTCAAAAATGGTCTTAAACAATATGTGTCTCATTTCAGTGAAGCGTGCAGAGAAGTAATGCAATACAATGCATAAAGGGATTACATTTGTGGATTTTCAAGCACATAGCAATGATGAAAACTAATATTTCGGATGTTCCGGATTTCCGGAACCGGTTCTCAATAATTAGTCAATATTAATGTCTATAATCAAAGTCCACGTAAATACCTTTCCAACGACCCTTGGACGGTCCTGATTACTTGTTTGGTTGCAAAGTTATAGCTTGCCAAAGTTAGGGTCTCAAAAGCGACTTTTTTCAGTTGAAGCAGGTTCCCGGTGGCCACAGTGACCGAATCCGGATTTCTCCGGTGGTTTTGAAAATTAGACTTGTGCCCCTTTCATTTGAGCCAAAGAGATCCAAAATCGGTCAAGCCACTGATTTTTGCGAGCTGTCCAAAGTTCGGGGTCAAAAATGACCCCAGGGTCTTATTTGTAACTTTTTTTTAGGGACTAAGGAAGGTTAATGGGCATTGAAACTGTTTTAATTTTTTTTTAAATTCTGTATATTATGCATATTATGAAAAGTGGAGCAGATCCTCATTTACACCGTATCACGGGGCAAGTGGGACCTATTAGGATTTTTTGTGCAAATGACTTAATACAGTTGCTGCATATATGTAAGGTAGCATAAATTATTGATATCTTATGCGAATAACTATGTTTAGCGATTTATGTTGGAAAAGTTTTGTGGTATCGTGCATAAATTACGTAATACATATAATAACGAATCACTGGGAAAAACATGATTTAACCCTAGCAGCTCGTGCAAAACAAATTGATTTTATTTATACGAAAAGTGCCCTAAGGTTAAATGCAGAAAGATTTCCAAACTTGCTTTTCATATTACGTAGTTGATGAATATCGCCAAAAGATTTTTCAAGATTTACAGATGTTATGTTTTCCCTTACATAATTTTACGATCATTAAACAAAGATTTTAAAATCGTGAACTTTGAATAAGTTGTTTTCCAATTTTTTCATACTTTATGGTCGGTTCCTTAATATTCAGAAAAATTCATTATGTAGCGAAAAATGAAAAAAAATAATAAAATTTACTTAAACGAAAATATATAAAATACATAGATAATTTCAAAAGAAAATATGTTCTACCCATTTTAAACAATAGCTTCATCATCAGAATAGAAGTAATTAAGTGTAATTCAACGATTGTTTATTTAAGACGCCGATTTTTACTTCACTTTTGTGTAAATTTCAACTTAGGCTGAAGAAATCGAGACCAAACTATGAAATTGTGTTTGTTTACTCTCATAGGTATAACTTGCCCCAGATGCTAAAATGCACTGGGGCATGTGAGAGCAGTTAACTAAACGTAATAAATGAAAATAAATTACAGATCTTTCGCTTAAAATAATTTGCAAGCACTCCAAATATTAGCCTGAAACCGAAAAAGTTTTACTTTATTTGTTATACTATTTTTAAACAACGAATGTAGTAGAGTACGTTAATCTCACTTAGTGAATTGAAATTTACATATGATCAACAATAACATATATGGTCTCGTTATGGTGAGAACAATAACAATTTTTGAATTTAAAATATCCGTTGGTGTGATACCTATGTTTTCTATGAATAATGTTTGCCTTAAAACTAAAAAATATGAAAAAATATAGCTGTAGGTCTCACTTGCCCCGGATTCTCACTTGCCCCGGGGTACCTCATGCCAAACAAGTTTGTTGAAGACCACGAAATGTGCTAACGTCTGTGAAAAAAGTTATACCCTAGGTAAAGTGAGGTGAAGCATTATTGTTGTTTTTTCAGTACATGTAAAGGAATAATATCAATTCGATACTTTTACGCCTGGTACACAAATAATGGGAGTGTTCAAAACAGTTTGTGGAGATAGCGAGAAAATAGTAGTTTACGCAACAAGGTGCAGAATGACGATTTTTACAGCACGAGTAGTACATTTAATTACGATGGATGATTACGACGAGTGCTCGAAAAATCGAGTTCTGCACCGAGTTGCGTACAACGTTTTTTGCAATTTCATAAATTACCCTTGAGGATAGTTTTTAACAAAACTTTTTCATCAAACTGCACACTGATGTTCATAGCCATGTTTAAGAAAATCTGGACATAACAGGTTATACTGTGCAGTTGCCACAATTTTTCAAAACTGCGTCCAGAAAGCATCAAGAAGTTGACCAAAACTGAAAACAGTGCTGTAATGGTTCATTACGCAACGCAAATCAGTGCTGTAATGATCCATTACAGCACTGTTAATTTGGTGTGGGAAAGTAGGCCTTTTCCTGTCAGATTTGCGTGAGGTAAAACAGCCTATTACTATGAGAAATTGCAAAAAAATATTTTATGCAATTTAGTATCATAATTTCTATTTTATACTACTCATTTCAGTATCATAATGACCTACTTTTCCGTACCGATTCATTATGCCACTGAAATGAGTTGCATAATGCAAAATAGTTGCATAATGTTCATAATGCAACTCATTTGAGTTGCATTATGAACATTATGCAACTCAAATGAGTTCTGTAATGAAGAAAACATTGCAAAAATTTGTGTATGGAACTTGTTGCAAAACTCGATTTTTTCAGCACTCTTCGTATTTATCCAACTCGGCAAGCCTCGTTGGATAAATGTACAAATCGTGCTGAAAAAATCAACTTTTTGCAACTCATTACATAAAAACTATTAAATAGTTTTAAAGTGTCTTTAATAAATATTAATAATAATAATAATTAAATAGTTTGAAAGAACAATACGTGTGGTGTCCGTTCTCGTATCGCGTTCCGTGGGTGTAGTTAATGTTTTTACGTGAGCACAAACTCAAGAAATTGAAGTCCATCATAGTACTAATTTGAATCATTAAGTGTTATCGGAAATTATTCAAAAATTGGACGCTCAAACTGCGAAAAGTGATAAATTTCACTCAAATTTACGGCATCTGTTATTTGCTTACAACCTAACTCACCGCATGATCCAGATGCGTCAACTCGTGCAACCTCAACAGATTATTCATCTGCCGGGTAAGAACCCTTTGCTCCTTACAGTAGCGTTCGTATCGCTTCAGATCGAATGTATCCATCGAACCTCCGGACTCGTCACTCGTTTGCAGCAGCTCCCCACTGGAACTTCCTGACGATTCCTCGCCGTGATACCACAGACAACGGTCCATCGTTTCCAAACAGCCTACCGTTTGCTCTAGGAGCTGCCTTATCGAGTAGCTTCCCGTCCCGTCGAGCAACTGATCCGTGCTGGAGGGGACGGCATTGAGGATTTGTAACTTGAACCATGCCGAATAGAAAAGTTTCGAAACAATGCTTTTCCCGAAATCGTCCATGATGAGTGTGAGTCCTAGAGTGTGAGTGGGCGAAACGGCTCGTGAAAAAACTCCAAGGCATGCTAGATTATTGCTGATATAATTTATTTGGGGGAGTGTATTGGCAAAAATCTACTTTCGAGGAAAACAGCCATCAGCCCGGAAATCTTGCACAATCTTGCATCAACGCATTCCGCCTCATCCAGCTTTCGGTTAACTTCTTTTCCGGTTAACTTCGATGGCAATGAACTAAACTGGCGGCGAGAACGCTTATCAATTCAGATCGAGCGAATCGATTTCAGTAATTATTGACAAAATAATAGCCTCAACTGCTAAATGGATATTCGATAGATATTTATCACATCACCAATGTATTAAATAAAAAATCATCAGTAATCAATGATGCACTAATTACGACCTAATTGCTTCATGCCTCAACGAGACGGCCGCAACATAATCTTGACTAGAATTACATGACGAGTTTCCCACAGCTCTCTAACCAACATGGTTCAGCAAGCTACCCTTCTAAGTCGCCTGTCGAACCACTTGCGAAGGTTCATTTTCAATTTACTCGAAACGACATCGGCTCACGGTCTGCGCCACCTGGTCCACTACAGTGTGCACACAATCGAACGGATCGTATGGATCACTTGCATCTCGATTGGTATATTTGGCGTGGTAGCTCTGGCCCAACGTATTTGGAACCGTTACCAGACCTCTCCGGTGGTCATATCGATGGACCGTAACATGTATTTCTGGAACACGAGTTTCCCCAGCCTGACCGTTTGCTCACACCGTCGAATCGATGACCGCAAAGTTGAACAATACATCGAAGACCACCCGGACAAGTTTTCCGGCGATGGAGACCCCGATGACTTCAAAGAGTTCATCCACAAACTGGCCAATGCTTCTTACGACACCTTCTTGGATCTGCCGATGCACAACAGTTACGGAATACCAAGTATCGATTACCTAGATCTCCTACACAATCTTTCATGGCCATTCCAACCACTCATCAGCACCGGAACTACCCTCCATTTGGATTTGCAACCAACAATCACTGAACTGGGTCTGTGTTTGTCCGTGAACTCCAAAGTTGCCGAATACAGCTCCTACCATTATTGGAAGAACTACCGGTGGGACATCATTCCGAGCAAACCGACCGTAGTGGTGCACCCTTTGGATGGCGAAGTCTACGGACAGCTGATAAAACTGGAAAACTCCTACGAGGTATACTTCCACGGGTACATGGAAGTACCGGAGGTCTCCAAGCGAAGATATTCATTCATGGAAGCATTCTACACAACCGTGGAGCTGCTTGCCTTGGAAATTAAGACGTCGCGACGAGCTGTTGAGTATGATTAAAGAAACATAACACAACACAATTTATTCCTTAACGGTTAAATCGAACCAATTGCAGACTGTCAGTTTCGCAAAGAAAATGTCGTTTTACTCACGAGGCTGAAGTTCTGCAATTCAGTCCTGTCTACAGTTACAATCTGTGCCGAATAGAATGCCGCATGAGGCTAGCGATGAAGTATTGCCGCTGTGTTCCGCATTTCTATCGTCACGTTGGTAAGTACGTTGCATTCAAATGTCTGTCCGTGTCGTACGAAATATGTTTGAAAAATTCTTTGTGATATTTAAGGTAAGGGTAACTTCAGGTATCCGATATGCAGCTTTGAAGGATTACGATGTTTAGGAGAAAATTCAGGTGATTAGATCTTTCCAAACCTGATAGCCAAATAATTCACTTTTTTTTATTTTCCCACAGAAGCTTTGATTACTCTGCGTTCCAAAACCCAAAACATAGATTGTAACTGCGTTCCCAATTGTGATGATTCGAACTTCTTTGTTCAAGCATACGTGAGTATAAAGCAATCAAAATCATTTCGCAAAACATACCAATCCACTACGTACGGTTGAAGTACTCGTAGGAATAGCTACTTAAATAAGGGCAGGATGGATTGACCAATCTGTACATTCGTGTCACAACATTCCCGAAAAAAACAAGAACTTATTGTGCATTTAGTTCACCACAGGACTGCGCACTCAGTCTTCAGAAGTGCGAAAATGTGAAGTGTAAAAATGTTTATGTTGGGTTTGAATCTAAACGAAAGTTTTCAGGTACTGTTAACTGGGATTAAATTGCTCAACAGGGTGAAATTGATTAATCGGATACTACAGTATAACATGGTAACTCCATAAAAGGAAGTTATAAACGTCGCTATAATCATAAACCGATGCTTACCTCATTTAGTTCATAGAAGTCTACAGATGAGACTTTTCAGTATTTAGAAAAAGTAAGTTTTACACTTTTTTGTGTTTCTTACATAGATGAAATCGTTGATACTAAACAATCGATTGATACAGTAGATGTTCGATAAGTGCAACATGTTTACGTTTCAGTTACCGAATGAAATTCGCTAACTGCAACGACTGACAGCCGTCAAACAGTTGTCAATTGCTGTTGGACGCAGCCAGAATGCACTCAAAAACATCGCAATGCAGCTGTAGTGTATCTGAAAAACATCGCAACTCAGTCGACGTTTCGTTTTTGACAGATAGCGGTACGATAACTGCAAAATTGTTGCACTTAGTGGACTTGCAGTTAAAAAGCATTGCAGTTAAACCGTTTGCACCGAGCGAACGTCTACTGTATTAGAATTGATATTCACCTGCTGTCAAAATTCGAAAGCACCTATGTAATATGGACAGATTCAAAATGCGAAAATCACGGGAGTGCTACGGTGATCTGATTTTGTTGCCGCTTATCATACGCAACCAGAGCTCACTAATACCAACATTCACTCAATACAGCAGCGGGAGAAAATAAGGAAAAGCGCACTTTGGCAAACAAAGTTTGCGAAAAGAGGTGTTGTGTGTCTTTTCACAAACAATTTCCACTCTCTGTAGGAACTTTATCTAAACATCGACACTCTGACATTGAAAATTAATAATTAATGCCGCTTTTTCGTGATCAGCATTTTTATGAGATCCAATGTGATGTAAGCGTTTTGCACCGATATCCCTCATAAAAAGGTAAACTTCAAATTTCACGACTGTGTTGGTGAATATTATGGTTGGAGCATAAATTTATGCTCCACGTAAGGAGGCACAATCCAACCTGTCAAACTCCATAGTGAAAAAATAGGTTGCCGTCCCCTTGGCGAAAATTGAAGAGGCCGGGAGGGAACACAATATTTTCCGGAACTGAAAAACTCAGTAAGTCCAATCCAATCAAATTTTAGATTACCGAAAAAGACAGTAACATGTATATCAGCTATTACTGACTAAATCAATATTTATTTGACAGATTGAAATGTTGTGTGTTACCGACTGTTCGGTACTCACAACCGTTTACCGACTTAACTCTGCTGTTCAAAAACCCAGTAAAATTTTACCGAGCTCGTAAAATGGGCTTTTAAACAACATTTGTTCGTTGTTGTTTGAGTCATGTCTGTTAATTTCGTTCAGCCCTCCCAACACCGTATTCCTTAAAGTTATGGGCTCGAATTTCTGGAATTCCGCAGCTGAACTGGCGTTTTCGTGTTCCATTCTATCTGGATGCAACGGATGTTTCGGAAGTCCTAACGAAGCCACTCTCCGGTGAAGTAGATGCTGGGAGCGTAGTTCCAGTTGTAAATAACGTTTTGACGTTTTTATTCTGTTTAAAGTAAATTGATTATAAGATTTTTGTTTTAACACATACTAACGCTGTACCTACTTTTTGCACAATTTTAACAATTACGAACGCATTTTAACAACTACTAACAATTATTGCACGATTGTACTAACAATTAACTTTTAGTCCTACAACAAAGAGAAAATAACACCGAATTAAAACAATTACACCACATAAGGTTTTCTTTTTTTTTTAACTAACCTCAACAATTTACGGAAAACTACACACGCGTGCACTACTATTCCGTTCTGGAATCACCAGCCAAAAGAGGATTTTTTGAGAGGCAACTGTCTCTTTTATAGAAAATGTTAATTTATTTTTATATTAATTTATGCTTTTCGTCGTGCCCCCCTCCCTCCCCTGGCCGGAGGTTTATTTTTTTTAAATCGAGCCAACTCAAAGATTATCTAAAACTTAGAGTTCCAGAAAAAAATATAACAAAAAAAATAATTCTAATAATTAAGGTTTTTATCCACAACTAGCTGTCCCGGCAAACTTTGTCTTGCCGGCTTGTGGTAGTTTGACAACTGTTATGCTCAAAACAGCACCGCACTCTAGATTGATTTCATTTCGGTCGTGTTGATTTCCTTCCCTGCTCATAGAAAATCTGTTCTTTTTCAATTTTGTTACTTTTCTAGTTCATTTTCGTAACTTTTTCTACTTATAAACACAGCTACCATAAATACGAATCGAACCATGCAAGAATCATCCTGATCGGTTCATCCGTCCGTGAGTTTTGTTGCCTCAAAGATTGAAGTCTCTTAGATTAGATTATCAAACATTTTTTCCTCAAGAACCACAGGACATTTCGCTAAGTATTTCTCTAAGAAAACCACTTCAATCTTATCGTAGAATTTAACCAAATAACAAGCTTGGTTGAATGGCTAAATTTTGTGATGATTATTCATGGAATACAAAAACAGCATGCCAAATTGTCCAGATATACCGGAACCAGTTCCGGTACGATTTTGTAGAACCATATGGGCAATGGATATCTTGCAGGGTTCTAACTGTGATGGTTTTTGGGTTTGTTCCAAGAAATGCTTCAAGAATTCATCCCACGATTGCATCTGATTTTTTTTACAGATACTTCTGTAAGGGTGCACCGACGAATTTTTCCATAGCTTACTTCAGTGATTCCATAATTGATTGATTCAGAGATTTTTTCAAGAATTCCTCTATGGGTTCCACCAGACATTCTTCCGGGAATTTCTCCTGGGATATCTATAGAGGTTCCTCCAGTGATTGTTCCAGTGCTTTTTTCGATAACTCCTCCAGGAATTTCTCCAGGGATTTCCGTCAACAGAAATTCTTTTAGATATTTCTGTAAATGATCCTTCAAGAATCCATTTAGTGATTGCTCCAATAATTCAATTTGGAATAATTCGAAGTAAGTATTTCAGCAGGAATACAAGAATTTTACCAGAAATTAGCTAAAAGTTAATACAGGAGTTCCTTAAAACATTGCCCAAAACATTCTTTTGGAAGTCCATCCAAAGGTTCCAACAATAATACGTCCAAAAATTATTGCAGACATGTATTTCATATTTTTTTTCCTACAGAAATTCTTCCTGGAATTTGTTAAGAAAACTTTCCTGGTATGTCCTGAAAAATTCCTCATGGGATTTTTTCAGAAATTCCTCCAGGTTTTCCTTCAAGCATTCCTTCAGAGGTTCATCCGGGAATATCTTCTGTGTTTTTTTAGGAACAATTCCAGGGATGATTTTAAAAATTTCTCCAAGGATTCCCACAGGATTACTTTTTAGAATTCCTTCAGGAGTTCCTCTTGGAATTTTCTCTGGCGAACTCCTCCAGGAATTAATCGTGCACTTCCTACAGGGACTGTTTAGGGATTCCCTTAGGAATGCCTCTAGGAATCGCTTCCGGGATTCCGAGGATTCCATCTGCATTTTCGCCAGGAAATTGTGCAGGCGTTCCTCTGGGAATTTCTGCAAGGATTCCCCTTAAAACTCATTCAGGGATTCCTCCAGGAGTATTTCTAAGACTTCTTCGTTAATCCCTACAGGCATTTCTCTAGGATATCCTCCAGGGATTCCTCCAAGAAATTCTGCAGGGCTTTACTCGGGAATTACTTTTGTGATTCTTTCTGGAGCAACATATTTTAAAAATTCTCCCAGGAACTCTTCTTAGGATTCCTTCAGGAATTACTTCTTGCATTATTTAAGGAACTCTTCCAGGAATTAATCAGAACTTCCTCAAGGAACTGTTTAGGGATTCCCTTAGAAATTTCACTTGAAATTTCTTTCGCCATTTCTTCTGCAGTTTTTTCAGGAACTCTTCTAAGGATTCATCCACACTTTCTACAAGAATGCCATCTGCGATTTCTTCAGGAATTATTCCTGCTATTCCTCACTAGATTCATCCACGAAATTCTTCATGAACTCCTCTATATTTTTTTCCAGGGATTTCTCTGGAAATTCCTGCTGGGATTTCTCTAAAAATTCCTCCAAGAATTCATCTAGAGATTCCTCCATAAATTCCGCCAGATATTCCTCAAGAGATTTCTTCAAGTGTTCCTGAGGAGATTTCTTCAGGAATTCCCACAAGCATTTCTCTAGGATATTCTCCAAGGAACCCTTTAAGAATTTCTACAAGATTTTTTTTTTCAGAGATTTCTCCAAAAATCCTCCAGGGTTTCCTTAATGCATTCCTTCAGGACTTCCTCTATGCATTCCTCCAGAGATTCCTCCAGTAAATGCTTCCGGGATTCTTCCAAGAATTAAACCAGGAGTTCCTACAGAAATTCATCAAGAAAATCTTCAAGGGATTCCTCCAAAGATTTTTTTTCAGAGACTCCTACAGGAATACCTCCAAAGATTTTTCCAGGAATTGCTTCAGTGAATCTTCCAAGAATTCTACCAGTAATTCTACTAGGTATTCTTCCAGGAAGGTTCCCAGACATTCTTTCAGGGATTCCTTCTTGGATTCTTGCAGAGATTTCTCCAGGATTTTTTCAGCGATTCCTCCAGGAAGTCCACCAATATTCCTTCGGGAATTGCTTCAGGGACTCCTCTAGAAATTTCTCCAAATTCTTCCAGGACTTTCTACTGCGATTGCTTCAAGAATTCTACTTGGGATTGCTTCAGAAATTCATGCAGGCATTCCTCCAGGATTTCTTCCAGGAATTTTTAAAGGATCTCCTCGAAGAATTCCTACAGGGATTTCTTCAGGGATTCCTCCAGGAATTTCACCAGGAAGTAATCAAGGAATTCCGTCGCAATATATGTCAGCAATTTATCCAAGCATTTATCCTGGAAATCTTTCAAGGATTCCTTCAGATATTCTTCCAGGATTTACTGTAGGAATACCTTCTAGAACTTGTTCAGGAATTCCTCCAAGAATTCTTCCATATTTTCCTCCAGGAATTGCTGCAGGGATTCAGGAACTCAGCTGAAAACTCTTCTAGAAACTTTTTCAGGGATTTTCCAGAGATTTCTTCACTGATTTCTCCAAGTATTGCCCCAGAGATTCCTTCAGAAATTCCTTCGAGGATTTCTCCAGGAATTTCTCCAGAAATTTCTCTAGAAATTCCTCCAGGAATTTATCAGGGGATGTTTTCAGAAATTTCTCCCAGGGTTCATCTAGAGATACCCCAACATTTTATCCAGTAATTTTTGCAAGAATTCCTCCAGGAATTCTCAAAGGAAAACCTCCAGGAATTCCTCAAGGCATTCCTCCAGGATTTAATCCAGGAATTTCTCCAGGAACATCTCTAGGAAATTCTCCAGGAATTATCCCGAGAATTTCTCCAGGAATTCCTCCAGCAATTTCTCTAGGAATTGAGCCAGGAATTGCTTCTATACATCCTTCAGAAATTATGTCAGCAATTTCTCTAGAAATTTTTCCAGAAAATCAATTGAGGATTTTTTCAGAAATCCCCAGGAAATTCTGCAGGATTATCCTCAGGATTTTTTTAGGGATTCCTTCAGGCATTTCTCTAGGAATTTCTTCTGAGATTCCTTCATGAATTGCTTTAGGGATTCCTTAAGGGATTTTTCCATATTTTTTTCCAGGGATTCCTCCAGGAAATCCTCCAAAAGTTCTTCTAAGGATTCTTACAGCAAATCCTCTAGGGATTTCTTAAGAATCTCTTTTAGGTAATTCGCCTGGAATACCTTCAGATTTTTTTAGGGATTCATCCAGGTATTCCACCAGGAATTCCTCTAGAGATTCCTCCAAGGATTTCTTCACAAATTTCTTCAAGGATTTCTCCAGGGATTTCTTCAGGAATTCCTCCAAAAAATTCGCTTAAAATTCCTCCAGGATTTTCTCAAGGGATTTTACAGAAATATAAATTATATAAATCTCCCAGAATTCCTCTGAAGATTCCACTAGAAATTAATCCATTAATTCCTTGAGAGATCCCTCCGGGAATTTCATCATGGATTCCTCCAGCAATTCCCACAGGAATACCTTTAGGAATTCTTCCGGGATTTTATCAAGGAATTTCGCCAGGAACTCCTCTGCGAATTCCTCTAAGAATTACCCCAGGATTTTCTTCAGGAATTCCTCCAGGAATTACTCCTGGAATTACATCTTTAGGTATTCCTCCAGGAATTTCTCCAGGAATTCCCCCTGAGATTCCATCAGGAATTGCTTGTTATAAAGATTTCTCCATTAGGGCCCATATAGCCGAGGCGGTAAACGCACGGGTATTCAGCATGACCATGCTGAGGGTGACGGGTTCGATTCCCGGTCAGTCCAGGATCTTTTCGTAAAGAAAATTTCCTTGACTTCCTTGGGCATAGAGTATCTTCGTGCCTGCCACACGATATACGCATGCAAAATGGTCATTGGCAGAGGAAGCTCTCAGTTAATAACTGTGGAAGTGCTCATAGAACACTAAGCTGAGAAGCAGGCTTTGTCCCAATGAGGACGTTACGCCAAGAAGAGAGAGAGAGAGAGAAAAGTATCTCCACGAATTTCTCCAGGGATTGTCCCATGGATTCCTCCAGGAAATCCTTCGAAGATTCCTCCAGAAGTTCCTCCAAAGCTTCTTCCAGGACATTCACTTTGGATTTCTTCAGCAACTCTTCCAGGAAGTTCTCCAGGAATACCTTCAAGAATTTATCATGGATTCCCCCAGGCATTCCTCCAAGAATTCCACCAGGGATTTTTCCTCAATTTTCTTTAAGGATTCCCCCAGGGATTTCTTCAGGAATTCCTCCGAGGATTTTTCCAAGAATTCCAGGCCAAACATGTCTAAAGGTCCAATCTGCAGAAGAGAGGCTCTCTTTGGTTTCCCTCTCTTTCGTTAATATCTCAGCTGTTTATTTGAATTATGATTGTCTCCTTGCATAGAACGATGGTCAAAACAATCGTCTTTTGATTTGTACTGCAAAAGTAGTTGAAAAGTGTACAATGACATTGAAATGATTGAAAGAAAAAGTGAACAAAGAGAGCCTCTCAAATGCAGATAGGACCTATTGAAATGTTTGGCCTGATTCAGCTTGAAATCCTCCAGAACTTTTTCAATGGATTTTTTTCAAAAATAGAAAAATAACAGAAAAAAGAAATAGAAATCTCCCAGAATTCCTCTGAAGATTCCTCTAGAAATTCATTCACTAATTCATTCACGAATTCCTCTAGAGATTCCTCCAGCAATTCCCACAGGAATACACCTGGAAATCCCTCCAGGCATTCCTTCAGGATTTTAACCAGGAATTTCATCAGGCATTTCTCCAGGAATTGCTCCTAGACATCCTTCAGAAATTTTGTCAGGAATTTCTTCAGGAAATCCTCTAAGAATTTCTTCAGAGATTCTTCCAGAAAATTCTCCAGAAATACTTTCATTTCAGGATTTGTTCAAGCTTTCCTCCAGACATTCCTCCAGGAATTCCCTCAGAGATTTGTCCAGGATTTGCTTCAGAGATTCTTCTAGGGATTTCTCCACGAATTTCTCCAAGGATATTGCCAGAGATTCCTTCAGGGAATCTTCCAGAAGTTCCTCCAAGGGTTCTTCCTGGAATTTCTCAAAGGATTTTTTCAGAAATTTCTCCAGCAATTCCTTCTAGAATTTCTTTGGAGATTTTTCCAGGATTTCCCGCAGAATTCCTCCAAGAATGCATCCTCGAAACTTCTTCAGAAATTCCTGCTGGGTCTCATTCAAGAATTCTTCCAGGAATTACGCCAGGAATTTGTTCAGAAGTTTCTCCAGGCATTCCTCCAGGGTTCTCTCTAGAGATTTCCCCAGGAATTGCTTAAGGGATTCCTGCAGGAATTTCTTCTGGGATTTCTTGAAGAATCCCTTCGTAGATTCTTTCTGAAATTTCTTTTAGATGTCCAGGAATTCCTCAAGAGATTTCTTCTGAAATTTCTCTAAGATTTCCTCCAGGAATTACTCTAGAGATTTCTTTTGAATTTTTTCTAAGGATATCTCCCAAAATTTCTCCAGGAATTTCTCCAGAATTTCCTACAAGGAATCCTCCAGAAATTTATCTAAGATATCTTCTAGGGTTTCCTCATGAGATTTCTTCAGATATTTTCCTAGGTATTCCTCCCGGTATACTTTCAGAATTCTTTCAGGGATTCCTCCGGGAATTCCTCCAGGGATTCTACAGGACTTCCACCAGATATTCTTGTAGGAATTGCTCCAGGGATTCATCCACGTGTTTCTTCAGGGATTTATCCAGGAAATCTTCCAAGGATTGCTACGGGATTTTTTCCAGGGATTGCTCCAGAAATTAGTTCAGCAATAATTTCCCAGAGCAAAATAATGCACGAGTGAATAAAATTCCTCAATCTTCCAGAAATTGGTCACCGCTACCAGAACCACGTTGATTTATGAAGATCAGGTGAGCTTTTTTAACCTATTGTACAAAATACAACAGAGTGGCTGCTGAAGGGCTAAATAATGCTTTTAGAATACAATGTAATTATATTCAATTTCATCGTATTGCGTTGAGTTATAAAAACTAGTAGATACAAATTTGATAAGGGTGCTTGACCCCCCCCCCCCCCAGACCGAAAAGTTGGCTACGCCCTTGTACCAAATGGATATACTAAGGATAAGGATAAAATAATACAATTTTAGTGATGATATGGTAGAAATGATTTTCTTGAAAATAACCGTTATATTAAAAATAAACATCATAAAAAGTAAATTTTCCTCAAAATTTACCACAATAAGGATTGATACAAGCATGTTTTAGAAGTGAGAATGGCGAGAATCAACACGATAAGATGCATCCATGCATATTTAACACAACAAATCTTATTAAAACAGTTAAATGGACATTTTTGTTTAATAGGGTATGTGTGCCATCAGTAATCTCATGCTCCCATTTACATCCTATTCGAAAACAAGCGATTACGGCACCGATTGACTCCGTTCTTTTTGTTTTCATGGGTGCTCACTTCTAACAAAAAATAAAAAAATAAGAAACAAAACAAACAGCGCTTCAATCCTTTGTTTTTCGTGGGATGAAAATGGGAACCACATGCTTAATAAGGGAACCAATACCCTACCTGTTTCTTTTTGTACAAAATAAAATGGCTTCGTACTTCACCAATAGAGAGTCCATATTTTTTTTCTGGTCATAGTCGCTACTAGCAATGGTGAGGACAGGAACTTAATTTGTTTCAACTTAAAACCATTACTCGTTAAAATGAGACGAAATGCCAATGAAATGACGTGCGTGCCAGCTGAAATGGAATCTTATACAAGCTGAAGGAATCCTATATAAGCCCCTGTAAGAATCTCATCAAGCACTCCCTGGGAATCCTTGAAAAAACTCCTGGAACAAATTTGTGGTGAAACCACGAAGGATTTCTTGGAGATATCCTGGATGGAACTCCCGTAGATCCCAGAAGGACCTTCTGGATACATAGGTGCCACCGTGCCGCCATCAAGTCATAAACCAGCACAATTTTCTAAGCTCGCGTACCCCACATTTTGAATTAAATCAAACCACACGTAAAAATCAGGCAACATTTTTCTAAGTCCGAAAGCTGACAAAAGTCCAAGCCTTATCGTTTGCGGTTCCACATACCAGCATGTACTTTATTTTTGACGCGTTCATCATCAGTCCGACATTTGCTGCTTCACGATTCAGGATGTACAGGCAGGTATGAGAGTCCATCAGTCGATAATGTCGTATGTCGCCTTGAAATCGATGAGAGTGAAAAAATGGTTACAAAAAATTCAATATGGTGGAGCGCAATAAAGATGGAATCGGTTTTAGGCAGTTTTGGACATGCAATACGGATATATGGGGAAGATGTCCAGAACCCAGTCAAAAACGATGAACCAAAAAATCCATGCTGGGTGGAATAAATTACAGGATGGCTTACCAAACTTAAAATGACACCTGTTTTTGTATATAAGTAACTCTTGCTGAGACCGGCACTTTGTCTTTGAAAATGTTTGAAGTGACGAATTGTAGAAAATCCTCACCAAACAAGTAAGGAAAATACATTTGGTTACTCAAATTGATGGACCCCCCGTTAGTTAGAGCCACAACCATTTTTTCGATCTCCTCGATTTTGGTCAATTCATGGCACATTACAACCGTAAGCTAGTCCAGAAACCACCTCAAAACGAAATGTTGCTGAAAAGAGGAAAGATTGAGGTTTTTGCAGTTATAAAAAATTGGGTCGGCCATATTTATTCCGGTCGCCATCTTGAATTTAATTCTTTTTTTTTCACCATGTTGGCAACCACCGATTTTCAAAATTTTTGCGTCAATCGGGAGCTGGGACATTTTTAAACAACATATCAAACAAACTAAAAACAAAAAGGCCATTTCAGCGGTCTCGTGAATGGTTCCTGGGTGCCAACCTCCAATGGGGCCTAACGGACTATCCCAAGATGCAACTGAACCGGGATATCATTTTCGGATTGTCCGATGTTTTAGGTGACAAATAAAACAAAAACAATAACAAAATCCATAAACTGAAAAAACATGTTTCTATTTCAAAACTCTATTCCAGTCTACATCGGCGGTCTCGGAGGATTCTTCCTGGGCTGTAGCTTGCTCACGTTCACCGAATTTGTCTACTTCTTCGCGTGGCAGCTGTTCAAACGTCAGAACTAGTACCGGCGCTGAGTTTTGGCTTTCAGGGCTGCCAGCTGTTCCTTGCACAGAGCACGTTTGCCTTCGTTGGTCTGCAGAAGCTTCCGCAGCCGCACTATCCGGGCCGCATTGTGATTCTTCTTGATGACGATTTCCCGTTCACGTTTCTCCAGTAAACGTTTCAGATCGTCCCGTTGGCGTTCTTTTTCTCCGAGTTGGAGCTCCCGCGTGCAGCTAGCCGCTAGCAGCAGAACCGGGGAATTGGCCGGCTTGGGGCTCACGTGGTTTGGACGTTCTGTTCGGGAAATAGTGTTTGAATAAATTGTAGATTTTTTGAAACCTTCCAATTTACCTACCTATCTTTCGTTTAATCGCCTGAGAAATCATGTCCTTGTGCTCTTGTACTGCACGTTGAATCTTGGAACAGCGAACTTTCTCAAGCTCGTGGATGGCCGCGATACGTTTATCGTTGGCCGCCATCTCTGCCAGTTGTAGTTTGGTTTCCTTGAATAGAGTGAAATTGGAATTATACATTTTGAATTGAAATATTCAAACTAAACCGTTTATACTTCGCAACGCTTTTTGAGAGTATCCAGTTGACTATTTTTGGTGATGAGATGTTCAGATAGTTCCTTCATTCTTCGCTCCAGTTCGGCGTGTTTTTTCTTGCCGGCGTTGATTTCATCTGCAGAACATAATAATATTTACCATTTATTTAAAATATTACCATTGATTCTAAAAAATTAAAATATTACCATTAATTCTCTGGTTTTCAATTTTCAACCTCTTGATTTTATCCTGATTCTTGCGGTTATTGGTACTCATTTCGATGAAGCGGGATCTCAACGTCAACTACAACACAGTCTAACAACATCAGCGTACTACTGTCAAATCAAGTTCCGAAATTTAACGTTTGACGTGTTTACGGTTTCCATGGCCACCTAGATAACATGGCTCGGGCCAAACTCGGGTCAAAAATCAAACGAACGAGCACGAACATTGAATATCGAATTGAGCATTGAATGAGAAAGAATGAAACCCACTAAGGTTGGATCGAATAAATGGACGCCTAAGACTCCTTGCTCTCCAAGGGATTTCAATGTGATGACGATTTTATGGACAGGCTTGTTAGAATCCCAAAATGTCCCAAAATGGCCGCCACAATGGCCGACTTTGGCACCTACTCATGATTTCGAGGGCACAAATCTCCTCGTAAACAAAACCAACACACCTGAGCTTCTCATTTTCAGCTTATTGCAAGTGAGCAAGAACAGAATAATAAAATGCTCTGTTGCTTGAAGCTTGCTTCATGAGATTTGTGCGTCTAAAGTTCTGATGCACCAACAATCAATATGGGTCATTCCATATGAAGTGACCGAGAAAAAGTGGAAACGTGTTATCGACCATCACGGATTTTGACCAAATTTTGTTGGAATGTTTGTTTAAATGGAGGAAGAAAAAATCCAAATTTTGGTGCCGATCGGATCACCCCTCGGCCCGTGGCAGCACTTCTCGTCTTTGCCAATACAAGAAAAATCCAAGTTTTCCCTTCCATTTCTTAATTTATAGCTTTGAAACTATAACATATACACATTTGTGACCTTCGGCTTTTTTGAAGAAAATTGTTGGAGGAATCCAGGAAAAATATTATTTTTTTGATACAGTGTTGCCAAATATCTTATTTTTCAATTTTAAAATTTAAAATCGATTTTTCGTCGAATGAGTATATTTTGATTTCAAAAATGTTGATTCCATCGTGTTTATTAGACATTTTCCAGTCAAAAAAGCTTAACTCCCCGAGGTCTTTTTGGCCGTTCCAGAGATACAGCGTTTTTAAGCTTGAAAACCGTTTTTCTCCAATTTACAAGTTTCGCGAAGAAAACATTATTCGATGCAATTTAAAGGTGATTTAGGCTGATTCAGACCAAGGAGAATAGAAAACTATGTAAAAATAATAATATGACAGTGTTGCCAGTTTATCAATTATGGATTTATTAGAATGGATAACAATAAATTGCTAAAGTTTATAATTTATGTATTATAATCCTTATTTCAATTTAAATTCTACCTATGTAAACATTAAGGTTGACGAAAGTGTTGCCAGACATTTTAATTTTATTGTAAAAATCTACATGAGAACTTTTGTATCAAATCAAATTATCAAGCAAGAATCATAAATTCCTTTTTTACAATTTTAATGCTATTGGCAACACTGAGCCTTGATAGTTTTCATTTGATGTGCAACTTTTTATTCTTCAAACAAACCTTTAATAAGGGCAGTGGTGAATTCAAATGTTGACTGAAATTTATTACGCAAATTGATTCCGACTGTTCTTGGTGTATTTTTAGGATTTTTAGCTTTTCAGTCCGATTGTGAGATCAAAAACAACCTTATGTTCTCATATTCCGACGCTTCGTATCGGATCTTGAGAAAGATCCCATACGGATCGAAACGTTGGAGTAAGAGAACATAAGGTTGTTTTTGATCTCATAATCGGACTGAAAAGCCAAAAAATCCTAAAAATAAGTTCAGAATTACGAAAAACCATTATGGATGACATTTTATTCCTTAACGTACAAGTTGCTATTCAATTTTCTGTTTATCCATTGTTTTGAACTTGTACGAAGAAAGGAAAGTTCCCAAAAGTGAGTTCAGTTAACTTCATTAACTCGCATACAGACAGAGTACTTTGAGTAGAAGTTCTTTTTAGCTAACCGCCAGTTCAAATTACTCAAGGATGCAAAAAGAGCTCAAAGTAAAAAAAATGTAAAAGTTTCACGAGAAGGATTTTTGAGTTCCCGTAGAGTTGCATTGTTTCGCACATGAAAAAGGATCAAGCGAAGGATTAGATGGCACATTTATAGGACTAGCAACCCGGGAGTGCGTACAAGGTGTAATTATCCAGGCACCTAAACAACATTAAGATTGGTTAAAAATGAGTAAGTGACATAGTATTGAAAGTTGAGTAATTTGAACTGGCTGTTGGGTAAAAAGAACTTCTATTCTAAGTACTCTGTCTGTATGCGAGTTAATGAAGTTAACTGAACTTACTTTTGGGAACTTTCCTTTCCCTGTACAAGTTCAAAACAATGGATAAACAGAAAAAAAAATTGAATAGCAACTTGTACGTTAAGGAATAACATGTCATCCAGAATGGTTTTTCGTAATTCTGAACTTATTTTTAGGATTTTTTGGCTTTTCAGTCCGATTATGAGATCAAAAACAACCTTATGTTCTCTTACTCCAACGTTTCGATCCGTATGGGATCTTTCTCAAGATCCGATACGAAGCGTCGGAATATGAGAACATAAGGTTGTTTTTGATCTCACAATCGGACTAAAAAGCTAAAAATCCTAAAAATACACCAAGAACAGTCGGAGTCAATTTGCGTAAATCTGAACCATGCATAAATTCCAGTGAGCATTTGAATTCACCACTGCCCTTATTAAAGGTTTGTTTGAAGAATAAAAAGTTGCACATCAAATGAAAACTATCAAGGTTCAGTGTTGCCAATAGCAATAAAATTGTAATAAAGGAATTTATGATTCTTGCTTGATAATTTGATTTGATACAAAAGTTTTCATGTAGATTTTTACAATAAAATTAAAATGTCTGGCAACACTTTCGTCAACCTTAATGTTTACATAGGTAGAATTTCAATTGAAATAAGGATTATAAATAATACATAAATTATAAACTTTAGCAATTTATTGTTATCCATTCTAATAAATCCATAATTGATAAACTGGCAACACTGTCATATTATTATTTTTACATAGTTTTCTATTCTCCTTGGTCTAAATCAGCCTAAATCACCTTTAAGGTGAATATATAACGAAGCCACCCCTAGAATTTTCAAAAGCACAAATCTGAAGAACCCAATGTCTGACTACGCTGAAAAGTTGATCGATTGATCACCCGCTGGTGGTGACCAATCGACCAACTTTTCATCACAATCCATCATTTGGTTCTTCAGATTTGTGCTCTTGAAAATTTGAGAGGTGGCTTCGTTATATATTCACCTTAAATTGCATCGAATAATGTTTTCTTCGCGAAACTTGTAAATTGGACTTATTTTACATATTAGAGAAAAACGGTTTTCAAGCTTAAAAACGCTGTATCTCTGGAACGGCCTAAAAGACCTCGAGGAGTTAAGCTTTTTCGACTGGAAAATGTCTGATAAACACGATGGAATCAAAATTTTTGAAATCAAAATATACTCATTCGACGAAAAATCGATTTTAAATTTTAAAATTGAAAAATAAGATATTTGGCAACACTGTATCAAAAAAATAATATTTTTCCTGGATTCCTCCAACAATTTTCTTCAAAAAAGCCGAAGGTCACAAATGTGTATATGTTATAGTTTCAAAGCTATAAATTAAGAAATGGAAGGGAAAACTTGGATTTTTCTTGTATTGGCAAAGACGAGAAGTGCTGCCACGGGCCGAGGGGTGATCCGATCGGCACCAAAATTTGGATTTTTTCTTCCTCCATTTAAACAAACATTCCAACAAAATTTGGTCGAAATCCGTGATGGTCGATAACACGCGGTGTGTACACTTGGTGTGGAATGACCCATATGCAACTGGCAATTCGCCCGTGACCCCGGTTTCATCAAATATCAACGACCCCAATCCCCCAGACTGGGGCCCCAGTACATATTTTTTGAATGACCATAGGAAGGCGACGCTTTTGATGTTTTTCGCTGCCATCAGGTTACCCATATTTATTTGATGAGAATAAACATTGTAAATTTGTCTCCTGACGCGATCACACAGGTTTTCCGCTTTGCGCGTTTCCATTTTGGTAAGTTTTTATCATTCTTATTTCCGGGCATCTACAATTCAATGTTCCATCTTGTTTCCCACAGTCTTGCAGCGGACGACAGGAATCCGTCCGGATGTACCCGGAGATGCGACAAAAGCAATAGACAGAGTGGACGAAGTGGACACAAATCTACCATTATAATATAAGGAAAGTTGCCCATACTCATTAGTAGCAACAGACCAGCGAGACCTCAATGCCGCCTAGGCTTAAGCAAATATTGTCTCGTAAAATCGAATTATGTGATCACGATAATTTAATTTTTGCATATCGGAATAAATTTAAGGTTTACATATCGGAAAGTTTTGTTTACTCTTAAAATTTGTCCTTTTGGATATCTTCAAGTACACTATAAAACATTTTATCAATGGTTTTCATGAAAGCAGTCATAAATCTGCGAGTTTTAATTATTGCTGTAATAAAACCCTAATAAAAATCAAACAAAACCAATCAGCAATGAAATTGTTACTTGGGATGTATGCCCTTTTCAAATGTTGCTCCATAGATTTATGTTTGTGCATTTGTTCGATAGTTGTAAACAACGACATACATGAACCTGTCAAATGAAAAGGCCATTACATCACGAAACCTAACTTCAAAATTTCATTTTCTTGTCATTTTGACATATCAAACACAATTCAAACAGTTTAAGTTTATATTTAGGTGTAATGAAAAATCACAGGCAAGAATCACAATATGTTTAAGAATGCATGAGAGTGATTCAATGTAACTTCTGAGCCTACAATAGACCACCCCACCAGGTCTCAGGACTCTTCAACCGCGTGCAGACAACGCGTTCACGACCGCAATTTATTTTTCAGACCGTGGCCAATTCCTTCAACAATTTCTCCAGACATCCTTCAGGGATTCCTTCAGAAATTCTTGCACGAATTTCTCCAGGATTTCCTCCAGGAATTTTTTAGGGATTCCTCCTGGAATTTATTGGGGAATTTCTCCTCCAGGAATAAAATTTCTCCCGGCGTTCTTCCAGGAATTTCTCCATGCCTTCTGTCAGGAATTCCTCCAGGCATTCCTCCAGGGATTTCTCTAGGAATTGCTTCGGGGATTCCTCCAAGAATTCCTTCTAGGATTCCCCCGAAAATTCCCATTCCCCTGGAAATTCCTGTAGGAGTTTCTCCAAGAATTTCTCCAGGGATTTTTCCAGAGATTCCTCCAGGAATTGCTTCAGGATTCCTTTAGGAATTTCGCCTTGGATTTATCCGGGGATTCCTCCCGGAATTGTTCCTCCAGGCCTTCCTCCAGGAACTCGAACAGAAATTCTTCCAGTGATTCCACCAGATATTGCCTTTGGGATTTCACTAGGAATTCCTCCTGGAATTCTTCCCAAGGATTCTTCCAGACATTCCTCCAAGAATTGCTTCAGGGCTTGCTACATGAATTTCTCCAAGGATTCCCCCAGTTCAAACAAAAGTGGAGAATTTATTCAGCAACTTTCTCCAAGCACGATACAGGCTTAACCCTTCAGGACGCGCGCCGTTGCAAAAAGTACAACACTACTAAAAAACCTCGCTCGTCACATACAGCGCAAGCGAGGTGCAGTTTCAGCTGCTTGAAGGCGCGCGTAGTGAAGGGAAGAAACATGTGTTATATGCAAGAGCAATTTGTCTAATCATATTTAATATTTCTCTTCTAAACGTACATATTTATAACACAAAAGCTTTTCCAAAAATTCCCTCACTTGGGATTTGAACTTGTGATCTTCCAATCACCCGTCACCTTGCCGTCTGCACCATCCTGGAGTTGAGAAATGGGTCGCTCAATGCGGAACATATTCTCAAAGCTGTGAAAGAATAATATTCAGATTTATGAAAGGTTGGAAATGCAAAAATAAAAGTTGTGGACAACAGTTGTGGACTGCCTTTTTTCCCGGTCAATCCTAACAATTATTATTTCGTACGAACAACACGTCGGAGCCCTGTACGAATGAAACTGTGAAGGAATTTTGTAGATCCGTTGACCCATTCTCGAGCCAAATTGTAAAATACAAACACCATTCCATTTTTATTCATATAGATTGAAGAACTGTTCTTTTATCATCACTTTAACCTGTTGTACGAACAAGTAAACCAAAAATTCGTTTATGTAGCTTACTGTTCAACAATCATTGAACGTGTCCACAATAGTTGAAGTCTAGGGGCAAGACAGATCTAACAAGAGAAAATCTGTGCTCAAAATGTTGTTCAGAATTCCTCACAGTTCCTCAGATTTTCTCCCATTTCTACCAAAGTGTGATCTGGCACCAATGTCAAACTGCAAAGTGTTGCGTGTGCTGAATTTGATCATTGATAAAATGAGTAACTCAGAATTTCTCAGAGTTGCTCTTATTTGCACAGTGTCTTGCCCCTAGGTTGAAGTATTACCCAAGTAACCACGGTACTGAAGCCTTATTACATGCAGATATAAGGTGTAAATACTTTAAATCAACCTTAAGTTTGCATGTAAAGTAATGATTGCTCTAAATACGCCGTATATCTGCACGCAATAAGGCTTCAGCACCGTGGTTACTTGGGTAAAGACCAAAAGCATTTGTTCGACTTATATATACCACAATAATCAGCTATCGAACCCTGTGGAATATAAGTTTTTTAACTTGTAGAAACAAGTTTTTATTCAACTAACATCAAATCTAATATAGTCAAATCGAATAAACAAAAATAGTTAACGTTTGTTAAGTTTATAATTAAATCGCTGTTCACATCAGAGACAAATGTTGAATTTTGGTTTATTTATAATTTAAATAGCATCATTTCAGCTTAATTTTCAGCATATATTTTTATGCAGCTAAGGATGTTATATACAAGCAATAATTCAGCATGTATGCTTATTTATTACTATTAATTGTTACTTGGTCGTGATGTCATTTTTTGTTTAAGTTTAACTATTTTCAAGTTACTGCCAGTATAAGGCTGGCATAGTCAGAAACATAACAATTTCAATAACTTCCTGGCAGTTGAGATTTGATCATATGCGTAGATCATTATTATTATCATTATCTCGTGAGTGCAAATGTTTCAGGAAAATTTTAAATACTTATCATCACGAGTCAACGAGCTCTGCCACAAAAGAAGAAAATGAGATTTCTTCTGCCCTAATGATCAAAACTGAAGAAATAGTAAACGAGATTTTTAGCAAATTCCGTTTGATATTTTGAAACGCCACGATTTTAATTTACATGGACGCATTAATCGCTTGAAAACAGAACGCAGTGTAAACAAGTACAGCAATTCTCCAATAATGATGTTTCTAGATACAGGGGATGGCCAAAATGTTTGGGATAGGCAACTTTTTTTCTCCCACAAAAAAATTCAACATGCTGTAACTTTTCATAGAGTACATAAAAAAACCTCAAATTTTGACTGTCTGTCAACCTATTATAAGTGCATCATTGGTACAAATTTAAGTTCGATTGATTAATATTTCGCGAAGTTAGAACCGTTCGGGTAAAACACTATTTTTTAGACAACTAATTTTTGAACTGTCATATCTCGAAAACCAGTGAACCGAATTGAATGAATTTGTTAACGTTTATCAACAATATATTGATAATTAATACGACGTTATAAAATGTAATATTTTCTCACGGCGAATTAAGTTATACCGGATTTAAATTTTTACCCATATAGAGGAAAATAAGTCAAATTTACAATACCACACAAAAATTATTAAATGTGTTCTTCCTTCACTCTAAATAGGCTCTAATATATCTAATTAGAGATAATTTGAGAACAGAAGTGGAAAATCTTTGGATATCAACACTAAAATTTATTGACATTGATGTGAAGAAATTACATTTTTTCGAGAAAAATCCAAAAAGTGTCAATCCATGATAACTTTTTTCAACGTTTAGAAAGTACATATGTTTTAATAGTTTGTGAAGCATTTACATATTGTTAGTGTACGTTCAAAATTTGATTCAATTCGGTTCACTGGTTTCCGAGATATGACAGCTCAAAAATGAGTTGTCTGAAAAATAGTGTTTTACCCGAACGGTTCTAAATTTGCGAAAGATTAATCAATCGAGCCCAAATTTGTACCAACGATGCACATATACTAGGTTGACAAACAGTCAAAATTTGAGATTTTTTGATGCACTCTATGAAAAGTTACAGCATGTTGAATTTTTTTGTGGGAGAAAAAAAGTTGCCTATCCCAAACATTTTGGCCATCCCCTGTAGTTTGCTATTTATATTACTCGGTCGCAAAATCTCAAATACTATCAAACTTTGATGTACCTAGAATTTTTCTAAGGAAATTATCAGTGGGTAATGTATTTATAATCAAAAGACTAAAAAATCTAACTTTTTTATACGATTCGGAAGAATTCGAGCATAAAAAAGGAAGTAAAAATATGAAAAATATCGTTGAACTCAGGTAAATAAAAAAATGCCAAAATTAATATGGTATCAAAGGGCAGCTATATTATCACACAATTAAAAATAAGAAATTAGCAATAAACTTGATCAAATTCGCCTAACACTTTGTATGTGAGAAGCAATAAAAAAATAGGTTTTTATTGAATTACTCGAAATTCTATAGAGATTTTTCAATAGTTGTTCGTGCAGATGATGAAAAGAAGGAACATCTCTCTATCATAAAATACTTAGAAAGTTTTCATCAAAATTTTTGTGAGATATTAGCTATTGCTATTTTTTGCCGTTTCAGTGCGCGTTAATATTTTAGTCTTTAAAAATTAGCTTCCACGTTAGTAAAAACAAAAAAAAATAGCTTCCTATCTTGTAAAAAAAGTGAAAAAACTATAACTTCCTTAAAATAATAGGATTGAATAATTATCCCTCGAATTCTGTTTCCGACTAGTACACGTCTATTTCGGGCAAAATCTTAATTTAATTCCCGTCACATTTTCTTCGTGACACTATGATACATAGGATGGTCAAAAAATATTATTTAACCGTAGGTATTTATTCGAAGATTCGGTCATCAATTCATCGCAATCCAAATCAAATCATGTGTTCAAAATACGATTGAACAGAAAGTTTTAAACTGAGATAGTTGTAGCTTTAAAATAACGACCAAAATATTCCAATTCATGTTTTTGCCCATCAGATCACAATACGTCATCACAGTGCAACGAAAAAAATCTTTCTCTGTGGTTTTTAAATACGATGTTTCGTATGCAGAAAATCCACGCACACACTTGCTTGCATCCTCCCTAGACGAAGACAACTTGTTGTTCACATTTTACGGACAGGAAATAAGTGATTTATTTAATTATTTGAACAGCTTTTGCTGCATTCTGTACCAGTGTTATCCATCTCTTGAGTGCACAAGAGCTTTTGTAGGGTGTGAATTGAAGGTTGGTCTTACAAGTTAATTTGGCTAAGTGAACAACAATTCAGCTAGCTGCTGCTGTGGTGCGGTTGCCTTCGTCGTAGGCAAAAGGAGAAAAAAAATCAATTCGTAAGTGAAGTGAAATTGAAACGTAAAATTCCGCGTAATTATTCGATTTCCAGTGCTATAGGGGCCGGTTATTGATAGTCTACATATGTCTGCTTCCAACTAGGTGAGTTGGAATATCTGTAATAAATGCGGCTATTATCCATCGATATGACGGGAATTAGCGCATATAACGAAGTAAATTTCTACCTTACTTGTGTTTCGCGAAGAAATATCCTAGTTATATGAAAGTTCTATATTAAATAATGTAAATTCTGACACTCAATACAAAACTCAAGTCTTTTGAGATATTAAAGCGAATTCATTTTGAAACAACTAACAACCATGCGGGTCTCCATGGTCAGGGATGGGAACACTCACTTGCAAAGAGTTACACTCACTTGCTATTTTCTCAGCTTAGAAGCGTGTAATCAAAAAACAATGTATGGACGACTTTTGCCTTGTGGTTTTATCTCAAACTTTGCCGAATAGAATAAAGGTCGCACACGAATCCCAAAGTCGTTACAGAGCTGTGAAAGTGACTCTCCACAAGGTGAGTGTGATTTACATTCACCTCGTGGAGAGTTGCCTTCGCAGATCCCTCATGAGTTCGGTATGCGTGTGCGACCTGTACTCTATTCGGCAAACTTTTAGACAAAACCATAAGGCGAAAGTCTTCCATACATCGTTTATTGATTGCACGCTTCTGAGATGAGAAAAATACAAGTGAGTGTAACTCTTTGCAAGTGAGTGTTTCCATCCTTGTCCATGGTTGTACAACTATGTACTGTTAAATGTGAAACGTATAGAGACTTATATAGGTCATCATTTCAACTATGTACCTAGTATCAACTGATTTCATATATGGAGGGATTACTGTAGTTCTATATATAAGCCCACAGAAATGTAAACAGGGAAATCCATGAAATCACAAACTAATTCCTTGTATGCAAATAAAATTCCAGCCATCGAAACAAACAAACTGGATAGAAGTTCCCGCATGTTTGTGCCAACCCAATCGAGCGTCACACAATCTACATATCAGCTTCTGTCATCAGTCAAAACAACCCAACAATCCGGATCATACCGGTTGATAATATACATGGTAAACAAAGAAAACAGAATCTACAAGTTATTCAGAAAGCGATAAAGAAGACGAGTTGTTATCGCGCATTTCGCATAAGCACTACTGGGGTAACGGATATATTTTGGCCCACCTGTCTTGTTTGACTTTTTCAGCATATAACATCGATATTTTTTAAACGGCAATCGCGCAAGTTCAGCAAGACAGTGCTGAGGATGTCTGAAATTTTCGGTAGTAAAAATTTTTGGACGATCATAAATACAAAAAAAAGTAATTTTCAAAAAAAAGCTTCCAGCTAAGTTTCAACAATAGTAGAACTAGAAGAAACATGTAAAATCGTTATAAAGAAAAAAATAAATACATAGTAGACATGATGACTTCGGCAGATCAATAATCTATTTTCATCAAGAATATGATAAGGCAATGCACTAATATGCTATGCATCTTCATATAAAAAATAGATCACTATTATGTGTTATAATTATTTTATTGACTAAAATAGCCCACTAAACAGCAAAGCTACAATTTCTCCCAAATCAGTGTCAAGATAAGAAAATAAAACAGACAAGCTAAAATCGGTCCACGTGAATCAACATACACCCATCACTCTGCTAACACTCTTTGTTTTTGTCGTAAATGACCTTACTGACAAAGGTATAATGTACGTACATGCATCCATCTCGAGGATACCAATGAAAGATAATCTTTTACAGCTGTCTCTTCGCAGAACCGGTATGTGGTCGAAAATTTGTTGCAATCCGGATAAAACCGGAAAATGGAATAGCTCGACAAGTCGACATCATCATACAAACAAAATGTTGATATGATCATTAATGCATTGGAAAAAAAACATCAATAACGACTCCCGAAAACGATCAGTGCTAGATTGGTGATAAAAATACTTCATAAGTATTGACACTTTTTGATGATCGTTGTCAATTAGGGTTTATATGGACTCCCCACTAAGAATTGGCGAATTGAACAATATATTAAAAAATAAAAAAACGGTGTTAACATTCGTTGACGAAATTGTCACTAAGATGGACAGTAAAAGAAAATTTAAGAATTGAAGAAAATTAAAGACAAAATCCCAATAAACCTTTCAAAAAATGAGTAATTATTAACTGAGAGTTTCCACTGCCAATGACCATTTTGCATGTGGCAGGCACAAAGATACTCTATGCCCAAGGAAGTCAATAAAAATTTACTTCACGAAAAGTTGTTGGGCCGACCAAAAAACGAACCCGTCACCCTCGGCATGATCTTGCTAAATACTCAAATCTACTAGGTAGCTATTTAAGTTTGATAAAAAAAACGAAATAATGGTTTTGGATCTTACGTTGTGATAACGTGTGGAAGAATGTGATCCATTGCTTTCTTCCAATTTAAACATAAATAAAATCCTTGCTTAAAATCTCGCAAAACAAACTACGTCTTACTCAAAGTCTTACTGCCTTGTTCTATAAAAACTAGAAAGTCAGCAATACCAAATGAATCATTGATCTAACATTGATTCTGATTAGAATACCAGAACCACATTCATACGTCACTAGACTCGAAGCATGCAACACCGGTCTTTATGTATTACGTGACTTATCCCACATCCTTAGAAATTTACCTGCCGCAACCATCTCTTCTACTCAACCTCCGCTGAAACCCAGTTAGATTATTAGCAAAATATATTTTCCATCACTACCCCGTTGCGTGATCAGGCAAGCTAGAGGAATTGAGTTCAGTCAACTCGAATGTACTTTTTTTTTGTTGCAAAAACGCTGGAAATCCGATGACATTCGTAAAAAATCCGGCAAAAACCGGCGAAAACTGCTGTTCGAATGTAGAATAACTGCCGCGCCGTTGCATGAGGGTGCATTTATTCCGTCTGGAGCCGGCTTCATCACCCGGTCAGAAATAGCCCTCTGTCTATGGCTGTCTAAATGCACTTGATTAACACTGTACCTGTTCCTGTGAGCAGCAGCCGAATTCGCCCTGTTGCCGGGTGCATTCTGACGCGCAATACCGAGTCTGCAGTCCCAATGTGCTCTCTCGCACACCACGTATTCAAATGTTCCATATTTATCTGCAATATTTGCATAAATACGAACGAATATCTTGCGTTGAGAAAATGCGGAACAATCTACCTAGCAGTGATTAGGTCATTTTCTTTTACTTCAACTAAGAGTTTGTTTGTATTGTAAAATTCCTGAGTAATCCAACTTGTGATATGTACAACTTTCTATCTCTCCGCTAGAACCTAATCAATTTGATCCAAGATTTGGACTCTTCTGCTTGCTCGGCGACATGCAGCAAGAAGGTTACTGAGCATCTCGCCACTAGTATGCTGCGTATCGCCCTAAGGCTTGCCGTCCGATGGATCTTGATGGGGTTCATGTAAAGACTTGAACATCATAGAAAACTTAGGCGCGCAATGCAATCCTCCAAAAACACAATGGGCCTGGCAAAAAAAACCGAGGTAGAATGTTCAACAAATCCAGTGAATGTGTTTGCTTTGCGAATGAAATGGATATTATGAACAGACATCTTTGAAAAGTTAAATAAACAAATAAAGATTTGTACGAACTATCATAGTGAATGCGCCCAATGCAAATTACGTGCTGGCAGGCACAACCGAGGACCGTAGAATTTACATCGGATGTCATGTTAGGATAAACAGGGACTACCTTCGAGGTGGAAAAATTGATCTACCTCGGATTAGGGTGGGGCTAATTTTAAAAAATGTCTCCGGAATATGATTTCCCATGTGGAAAGTGATCCACTAGTCGAAATAAGTGAGCTGTACAAAAATGAGCGATTTCGGTTGACATTAAGGGGTGGCGCAAAGGGTTTAAGTAAAATTTTTACTAGAACAAACCTCCAAAAAAAAATTCAAAATTATTTTTCAAACATAACATTTCTAGACTAAATCGGTGATTTTAGAACCCAATTGGGCCAAATTTGTGCTCAAATCTCCAATGGTTTCCAAGAAATTTGAAAAAAATGTCATATTTTGGTATCTAACCCAAAAAAATACCAAAATACGACATATTTTTTCTGATATCTCAGAAACCAGTAGAGATATCGCAATTTTGAGCACAAATTTGGCCCAAAAGGGTTCTAAAATCACCGATTTAGTCTAGAAATGTTATGTTTGAAAATTAATTTTGAATTTTTTTTTTGGAGGTTTGTTCTAGTAAAAATTTTACTTAGGCTGTCCATAAACCACGTGGTCAATTGGGGGTGGGGGGTTGGTGGGGGGGTTTCGGCCAAAGACCATTTTGTATGGACAAATAAAAAAATGTGTATGGACTAATGACCACGCGGGGGGGGTGTTGAAAAGTCCCAAAAAAATAACCACGTGGTTTATGGACAGCCCCTTAAACCCTTTGCGCCACCCCTAAATGTCAACCGAAATCGCTCATTTTTGTACAGCTCACTTATTTCGACTAGTGGATCACTTTCCACATGGGAAATCATATCCCGGAGACATTTTTTAAAATTAGCCCCACCCTAACCTCGGATCCATGTTAAAGGCAAGCCATATCGCTTACAAAGGTTGACAAACATTTTGTTGGGCACACTGCCCACTATAAATTCCCCTTGCTGTGTAGCTAACGGCTTTTTTCTAAACCATGGGAGCATAATGTGCTCAACAGACACCTGAACAGGAAGATCAAGCTAGTGTGGGGTTAAGTCCGTCTTGTACAACAAAAGTAAAAGCCAAGACTTCTCTATACTCGACCAACTAAACAACATTCCCATGTCCGCTAAACCCTTCGTCTCTCAGGATACACCAAGAAGGCATTGCTTCTGCATATCGCACCCTCAAGGGTAGCTGTGTAGCCTGCAGCAACGAACATCGATAACTCGCTTTGGAGTGTCAATCAAGGTAGTATGCTTGCGCTTAGCCAGTTTCTCGAGTGGTCCTCACCACACTCAACATGTTAATTTAGAACACTCAATTTATGTTAATTTAGAACTCAAACAATTAAAGAGTATAATTTGTAAAACGACGTATCTATCTTTTTCGATCTTTTTAAGAAAGCTACTAGGGCACTGGTATAGTGGGATTCTTCTTGCACATGCACTAGCTGTGTACAAGATAAACTTTTATTTTTGCTGACGACTGATTCTCCAGGACCCGGTAGGGATTGCGATGGAGAAATCCAAAATGGTTAATAAGCATATCGCGAATGTTATCGCAAACAACCCTACGCTGCGCAAACGTTCCTAAATAGGAGAAGCCAGAGTAGATCGCGGGGCAACGGTGGCTACGTTCATCAAAGTGAATTTGATTTTTAAGTTCTTTCGTTTTGAGTTTTTAATTTCCACAAAATAAAACTGTTTTTACATTGATTGATGAACTTAATTTTTTTTGAAGAAAAAAATAGCTCATTTTACCTTTCTTCTGCTATTTTGAAATAATAACTGAATCTACCATTATTTTAAAATTGAATTTGAACAACTAAACCTACCATTATTTTGATCGCCACATAAACAGCTAAATTTGTTATTATTCTGTTATCAATAACTCAAGAATGTCATATTTTGTTATTCACCGATAACAGTTAATTATGGTCTTATTTTGTTATCAATATCTCAATAACAACTTATTTTGTTCTTCAATTAAATCCGCATGCTTTACCATTACTTTGTTATTACAATGGCAAAATAAATTATTTTTAAGTTTTTCTGCCAATAAAATCGTGTTATTATTTTTGTTATTTTAACTCTTATTTCAAACAAACAAATAACACATTTTGCCATTCAAACATTCTGTTTTAATGGTAAAATTTGCCATTCTTTTGCCATTAAGCTCTACCCGGGAATTTAGCGCTGATTTCGAAACCGACCTTCAAAAAATTTTAAGTAGAACAGTTTTTGAGTTTTAGCTCAATATCGAGGTTTACAACTTTTCAAAATATGTAATTTACTAAAATTCAAATATATTGCGTTTTGTTCAACCAATTTTAAATCTTTTTCCATAAATTAAAAGCTGAATACAATACCATTCGATCATCTGAACACAGGTTTTGCGTCAGATTGATGAAATTCAAGATATTGGCGAGTTTTGGGGACGATCTTCTTAAATTTTAGCAAAATTCCCAAAAATTTTTGAAGAAATGTATTTTTTTCAATAAGAAAAAAACAACTTAAAAATTCTTTCTCGACGTTTATTTGACATATCATATGTAGGCGAGTTACAGTAAAAAATTCAGCTCAATCGGAGCATTGATTACGAAGAATGAGATTTTTGAAGTGAGCGACTTTGCTTAAAAATAGAACAAAAATCGATTTCAAATCATCAACGTTGTATGGGAAGTCGAAAAATTTTTCGCTCTACTGTATTTTTTTTCCTTCGCGTTTTCGAATTCAGGGCATGATTCTACACCAAAAATGATCATCAGCTTACCGAGTTCAAAAATGCTGTAAACTAGTGTAATTATTCGGGGCCGGTTATTGATAGTCTACATATGTCTGCTTCCATCTAGGTGAGTTGGAAAATCTGTAATCAATGCGGCTATTATCCATCGATATGACGGGAATTAGCACATATGACGAAGTTGATTTTTACCTTACTTGTGTTTCGCGAAGAAATGTCCTAGTTATATGAAAGTCCTACAGTGATAGACACTCGTTTAGCCGAGGCCAAAAAAATTTCAAAAAAGTGTCAGGAAACTCATACAAAAGATTTTATGATAAAACTTTTTTATCGAAGTGATAGTATATCTAGCACTGTTTTTAAAAAATGTGATACATCACACTTACATGTACACTAGTGTGGGTCATCAGAACCGTTTTCTCAGATCAAAGCTTTTTTGGTTCCGTTTCGGGTCCTGAGTATCTGTGCAAAATTTGAGCACGATCGGTTGCGTCTACACTTTGCGCATTGCAATTGAAATTTGTATGGGATTTTGTATGGGGAAACATACTTTTTTGCATTTTAGCCATAAGTTGAAAAAGTTTGTCTGAAACTTTTAAACCGATACTGTAAAATGATAGCCTAGGATGTTCTGAAAAACTTTATGGAAGTCCGCAAAGCGATCCGATGCTTGTGAAAATAGTTATAACCAACGAACCGCATGCATGTGTTTATGTTTTAACATGTAAAGGAATAACAATAGCAACAAAATCATGCTGTTTCGCCAAGCAATGCCAACGCTATAACTTTTTTCATAAGCATCAGATCACTTCGCGGTCTTCGACAAAGTTTTTCAGGACATCCTAGGTTATGTTTTCTCTTTATCGGTTACACGGTTTTAGAAAAAAAAAATGAGCTTGTTGTGAAAGAAATGCAAAAAAGTGTGTTTTCCCATGTAAAACCCCATACAAACTTCAAACGCGATGCGCAAAACGTAGACATAACCGATCGTGCCCAAATTTTGCACACTTATTAGGGTCCTGAAATGGGATCAAAAAAGCTTTGATCTGATGGGATACCATTGAATTTTTCATTTTTCCATATAAACGATGACCCACTCTAATGTACACTGAAACAAAAAAGAGGGTGAAAATCCTTCAAATGTAATTTTTTGCCTAGACATTCGTTTAGCCGAATTGTACAATTTATTGAATTCCATAATAAAAAAAAACTAACAAATTTCGAAAAATATCCAACAAAACCATTTTTTATGATGACCAGCTTTATAGATCGACTTGTAAATCATGAATTAGATCGTTTTTGGAAGTGTTGCCATGTTAATTTTACATGCATCTCGTATAAATATGTCATAATATTGTAAATGTTTCCAAATTGAGATTTGATGTAGTTATTTTTATCGGAAGTGTTTCAAAAGAATCTAATGAAAGTTTCATGACGAGTGCAGGTTGAAAATTTACGAAAAACAATGTTTTTAACAAAAAAAAAATAACGCAAACCATCAAAAAATCACGTATTTAGGAATTGTTTTGATGAAATATGATGGTTTCACCTGCATAAATCACAGCGTTTACTAATATTACGTCTTCTAATAGCTCCAATATCTTCTAGACTGTATTCTAGCTGAAATAACATACATTGGACGGCTCACATTTCGAGAAATGGCACCGAAAGTATTTAAATTTCTAGCATGAACTACTTGTTTGGGGCTGTCCATTAATTACGTAAGGGAATTTTAGCGATTTTCTGACACCCCCTCCCCCCCTTGTAAGATTTTTTGTACGAGATCCCAAAAATTTTTGTATGGCGCGTAAGATTTCACTAACCCCCCCCCCTCCCCCAAAATCCCTTACGTAATTAATGGACAGCCCCTTTCATGATTTAGACGTTTTTTTAAATAATTCATGTTAAAAATGAATGTGGTTCACAACTAAGACTCATTTATAATATATTTCTTCAGATTGAATGAAATAACTCAATTGTTTGACCATATCTTGCATTTTTGTATGAGCATCTGCTTTTAAATAAACAGGGTACAAAAATTCTGACACTTCTTGCAGTTCTTTCACTTAGTAGTCTTCTAACTCATTAAGTAATGCTAGTATCAAACAGGTTTACTCCACAGGCATTAGGGCACGTCTTTATTTCAACGCAGAACTATTTATTTTAGCTTTTATCAATACCATTTTAAGGTTTAACCAACAAAAACCAATATACTTAATTTTTTCATGACATTTTATGCAATAATTTGAACATTTCTAACAATAATTCTGTGTCATATTTTCAAAACTGCTAATCTAGCTTACGTTTGAGTGTTTACAGAAATCATTTTTCCTCAACAAATTTGTTTATCATCGCTTCTCCTTTTCAGGACATTTTTTTATAATATTTCTCTGAATTTCACAAATAAATAAACTTTTAAGGTCAATTATCTTGCTAACACGTCATAAACTAAATGCCTTGAGGTATATCCTCGAAATATACTCACGAAATGGCAAAAAATCTATTGAAAACCATTTTTTCATTTACCTTGGCTAAACGAATGTCTAGGCAAAAAATGACATTTAAAGGGTTTTTACCCTCGTTTTTGCTACAGTTTATATGTAAGTGTGATGTATCACATTTTTATAAAACAGTACTAGATATACTATCACTACGATAAAAAGTTTTATCATAACATCTTTTGTATGAGTTTCCTGACACTTTTTTGAAAATTTTTTGGTCTCGGCTAAACGAATGTCTATCACTGTATATCAAATCATGTAAATGCTGACACTCAATGCAAAACTCAAGTCTTTTGAGATATTAAGGAGAAACTTCAGAGAATACAAATATGGCTTCCACAATGGCCGACTTGGACCCCTACTCACGTTTTCAAGCGCACCAATCTTAGAAATTCGTAAACAAATGCTCTCGATTTGGAAAAGCTGCCTCTTTTTGCAAGTAAGCAAAGTCAGGATAAACAAGTGCGGCTTAGTTCGATGCTTCGTTCGTCAGATTTGTGCCTCTAAAGTTTATATGCAAAATTGACATGGGATTTCTTGACGTTTCACCTTAAAGCGAACACATTTTGAAACAATTAACAACCATGCGTCTTCATGGTTGTACAACCATGTACTGTTAAATGTGAAATGTATAGAGACTTATATACTGCCGTAATTCTACAAAGTGACGTAAGCGACATTGAGAGTTTTGGCCCAAGTTTTAGTTATTATGCATAAAACTCTTGCCCATCCTCTAAGTGTCTTTCCATAGATGATAGATTTCGACCCGATCTTGCATTCTAATACAGCAAGCATACCACAGTGTTATTTTTACACCAGATATTATACATACATAATATACCAACAAATGTCGAAATTTTGAATGGCGCTTACGTCACTTTGCAGAATTACGGCAGTATAGGTCATCATTTCAACTATGTATCTAGGATCAACTGATTTCATATATGGAGGGATTACTGTTGTTCTATATATAAGCCCACAGAAATGTAAACAGGGAAATCCATGAAATCACAAGCTAATTCCTTGTATGCAAATAAGATTCCAGCCATCGAAACAAACAAACTGGATAGAAGTTCCCGCATGTTTGTGCCAACCCAGTTGAGCGTCACACAATCTACATTCTGTCATCAGTCAAAACAACCCAACAATCCGGATCACACCGGTTTACAGTATACATGGTAAACAAAGAAAACAGAATCTACAAATTATTCAGAAAGCGATAAAGAAGACGAGTTGTTATCGCGCATTTCGCATAAGCACTACTGGGGTAACGGATATATTTTGGCCCACCTGTTTTGTTTGACTTTTTCAGCATATAACATCGATATTTTTTAAACGGCAATCGCACAAGTTCAACAAGACAGTGCTGAGGATGTCTGAAATTTTCCGTAGTAAAAATTTTTGGACGATCATAAATACAAAAAAAAAGTAATTTTCAAAGAAAGCTTCCAGCTAAGTTTCAACAATAGTAGAACTAGAAGAAACATGTAAAATCGTTATAAAGAAAAAAAAATACATAGTAGACATGATGACTTCGGCAGATCAATAATCTATTTTCATCAAGAATATGATAAGGCAATGCACTAATATGCTATGCATCTTCATATAAAAAATAGATCACTATTATGTGTTATAATTATTTTATTAACTAAAATAGCCCACTAAACAGCAAAGCTACAATTTCTCCCAAATCAGTGTCAAGATAAGAAAATAAAACAGACATGCTAAAATCGGTCCACGTGACATACACCCATCACTCTGCTAACACTCTTTGTTTTTGTCGTAAATGACCTTACTGACAAAAGTATAATGTACGTACATGCATCCATCTCGAGGATACCAATGGAAGATAATCTTTTACAGCTGTCTCTCCGCAGAACCGGTATGTGTTCGAAAATTTGTTACAATCCGGATAAAACCGGAAAATGGAATAGCTCGACAAGTCGACATCATCGTACAAACAAACTGTTGATATGATCATTGATGCATTGGAAAAAAAAACATCAATAACGACTCCCGAAAACGATCACTGCTAGATTTGTGATAAAAAGACTTCATAAGTATTGGCACTTTTTGATGATCGTTGTTAATTAGGGTTTATATGGACTCCCCGCTTAGAATTGGCGAATTGAACAATATATTAAAAAATTAAAAAAAAAAACGGTGTTAACATTCGTTGACGAAATTGTCACGGAGATGGACAGTAAAAGAAAATTTAAGAATTGAAGAAAATTAAAGACAGAAACCCAATAAACTTTTCAGAAAATGAGTAATTATTAACCCGTTAACGCCCAAGGTGTCTCACAATTTAAATCTTCAAATAAATTTGTTATCAAAGGTCAAGTTCCAATAAAATAAGTATGATTTGATGAAAAAAATGGAAGTCTATGGTGTAGTTCCAAAAAAATTCTTCATTGTAGGTCCTCAATATCTGATAATTTTCTCGAGTTCTACTTCAGCACAACTTCTACGCTATCGTTATATTCTGGTCCGTATAGATAAAATGCAGCTCTAAACAATTGAGAGAGATGATAATCACTCAAAAAGAATAAAAAAAGAACTTATAAATTGGGGCAGAAATATAACCCGATAAACGCCTAAAAGTATGCAATGCATGGTTCTTGTAATTTCACTGCAGTGTTCAACATTTCTCATTTTTTTAGCAAATCAAATAAAGAGAGCTCACTATGTGTGGCATAAGCAAACGTTGAAATACTTTAGAAGTGAGATTTTACACAGATAATTATTTCCAATAAAATAATTGAGTTTTTCCTTCAGCACCCCACAAACTCTCTTTACGTACTTACTTTACGTACTCTTTAGTTTTTTTATACCGTCAAGGCACCATTCACCGTGGATCTAAGAGGATTCGGGTAGATAAGGGCTGTCATTTGACACCAGTCTTATAAACATGGTTGGTGCCGCTTTTAATTACCTTTATTATAGGTTAAAATTAAAGCAATATCCACAGAAGAAGAAAAATTTTCACAAAATTTGGTGATATAGTACAATTAGTAAAGGGTAGTAAGGTCGCCTAATTCCGTGGTAGGTCACCATTCACCGTGGTAGTAGGGACCCATTCACCGTGTATGAGAAATGTTATTCTACTTTGTTTAAAAATGATCAAAACAACCCAGCCAAGGGAATTTTCTTTGTTTAAATTCATTTCAAGTAATAACTTTCAAGATTTTATTGGAAAAACGAATGTTCAAATTTTCGATTTTTTCTAGATATATGGGACAATATGGGGCACGGTGAATGGAGACCATTGATTTTTAGGGTACCCATTTACCGTGCCTTTTTGTTTCAATTAAAAAGTACGAGTAATCGCACTTTCTTGTTTAACTTACTTCGGTAATGCAAAATACATACCTGATATGTGAATTTAATTGCTTCTTGGTGGAATAAAAACGTTAATACATTTAGTTTATCACTTAACTCACCTTAGCGCAGTTTTCGTTTTTTCACTATGAATGCAGTGAACGAGCAGAAACCCGCTTCATGTAAACACACTTTAGTGTCAAAGTGATATTTTTAAATGTTTCTAATGAGCGTTTTGACATGGTAACAATACATTAGTGTTGTATTGGTGAAATTGAAGGGAAATCGTCATATCATTCAATCATAATATGGAAATAATGAAAAAATATTCTAAGGCACACGGTGAATGGAGCCCCCACGGTGAATGGCGCCTTGACGGTATTTGAAAAGAAAATCGTGTTAAGTACTGTTCCATTTAATTTGTCTCCTTTGATAGATACGTATTTCGACCTCAACTATATGGTCGTCTTCGGTGTCTCGTATTTACAGGTATTTTACTAACACGCCCAGGTTCATCATCATTCCATGTTATGATATAAAATTTCAACCAGATATACTCTACACGGCTTCTCCACTTATGTTTGTACTACCTCATGATTGTTTTTTTTTTTTTTTTTTTTTTTTTTTTTTATTTGTGAATTTTAACTTATGCTAATTCTTCACACCTCATGATTGTTTATTCGTGAACAATATGTGAATTTTATGGTGTTATTTTGGGCACTATCAAAGTTACATCGAAAAAATAATGTGAAATCCCTGCATGAATCCCGGGAGAATATACAGAAGGACTTCTGAGAGTCATATCTGGTAGAGTTCTGAGGGAGTCTCAACTTAAAGCTTGGTAGGAATCCCTGAAATAATCACAGAAGAAATCCCGGGAGGAATTGCTGTATAAATCCCGAGCGAGGATCCCGGCTCATAGAAAGAATTCCATTAGGATTCTCTGAATATGTTTCGACAGAACACTTTGAAAGTATACTAAAATGAATCTGTGAAGTAATTCCAGAAGAAATCCGTGAAAAAATGCCGGGTAAAATTTCTGAAAGAATCCTTTCAGGATTTTCTAAAGCAATTCTGGCAGAAATCCCTGAAGTTATTCCTGAAGGAATCCCGTAAAGAATACCTGATGTATTCCATAGAGAGATCATGACAGGAATGCCGGCCAGAAGCTGAGCAGGCCTTCCTGCAAGAACCATAGAAGATGTCTCTATGATCTAGGGTTGCCTGAAAACAATCTCGGAAGAAACATATATTTTTTAATTTTTTTCGGGAGGGATCCCTTAAGGAATAACAGCAGGAATCATGGAAGGAATCTTTGAAGAAATTCCAGCACAATTCCCTGAAAGAATGCAGAAAAGAATAACTAACAGAATCCTTTTAGGATTTTTCAAAACAACGCCTGCGAAAATCCCTGAAGAGAACTCCGAAGCAATCTAGACAGCAATCTCGGAAGCAATATCTGAGGGAAACTCGGGAATAAACCTGAGAAGGTTCTCGAAAGGAATGCCTGAAGAAATCCTGGAAAGAATTCCTGATGGTATCTCAAATAAGAACCTCAGCTCATCTAATCTCATCTCAATTCTTCACCCTACTCTCTAGCCTCTACCTTACTGTCTTCTTTACCCTCTATTCCAACCCTCTATCCTACGCTCTATCATAACCTTCAACCCTACCATCTGTCCTACCCTCTAAACTATCCTCTACTATAACCATTGCCCTATCCTTTACCGTACCCTCTAGTCTATATTGTGCTTAATCGTACAATCTACCCTACTCTCTACCCTAACATTTTTCCAACCCTCAAATCTACTCTCTATTTCACTCTTCTCCCTACCGTCTACCCTATCCTCTACCCTAACCTTCCACTCCATTCCCTCTACTCTATCATTCACCCAAACCCTCTACCCGACCGTCTGCTCCACCCTTTATCCTACCCGCTACCCTATCATCTACCCTTTAGATACGCATATTGCATGATATTATAGCTCAAACTACCATTCAGTGACCACTAACTTGGGTATGGTCCGCCATCTTGGGTTTCAAAATGGCGTCGGATATTCAGTTTTGAGTTCTACTCATGAAGCCCGATCGATAGATACCCATATTGCATGGTTTCATAGCTCAAACTCTCATTCTGTGGCCGCCATCTTGGATATGGGCCGCCATCTTGGATTTCGAAATAGAGTCAAATATCGAGTTTGACTTCTACTCATGAAGCCCGATCGATAGATACCCATATTGCATAGTATCATAGCTCAAACTACCATTCCGCCATCTTGGATATAATCCGCCATCTTGGATTTCAAAATGGCGTAAAATATCGATTTTTTACTTCTACTCATCATACCCGGTCGATAGATACCCATATTGCATGGTATCATAGCTCATAGCTCAACCTACCATTCCATGGGCGCCATCTTGGATATGATCCACCATCTTTGATTTCAAAATAGGATCAAATATCGATTTTGACTTCTACTCACGAAGCCCGATCGATAGATACTCATCTTGGTTTTCGAAATAGGGTCAAATGTCGATTTTTCACTTCTACTCATGAAGCCCGATCGATCGATACCCATATTGCATGGTATTATAGATCAAACTACCAGTCCGTGGCCGCCATATTGGATATGGTCCGCCATCTTGGATTTCAAAATGGCGTAAAATATCGATTTTTGACTTCTACTCATCAAGCCCGATCGATAGATACCCATATTGCATGGTATTATATATCAAACTTCCATTTCATGGCCGCCATATTGGATATGATCCGCCATCTTTGATTTCAAAATGGCGTCGAATATTCATTTTTGTGTTCTACTTGTGAAGCCCGATCGATAGATACCCATATTGCATAGTATCCGAAGCAGCATTGTCGTAAAAAAGCATATATTCTGGAGTTTTGACCGCCATCTTGGAACCTAAGCCACCATCTTGAATTTAAATATCCTTGCTACCACCTCCATATCTTAAGGAATGTGTATACCAAATTTGATTGAAATTTCTTGACACATTTCAGAGTTATGCCTATGTTCCGGCATACATATATACATACATACATACATATAAACATACAAATAGACAAACCTACAAACATACAAGCATATAAACATACAATCATACATACATCTTCTTTTGTATGTATTGATTAACAACTCTGCCGAAGAAATGAACTGTAAATTATTAACCATTGTCAAGATTCCAGGGAAATAACTTTTTTTTCGCATTGGAAATGATGCTCACAGAGCGTGACAATATGCATTCTTTGCAGCATCGTTTACGCCACCTAGTGAACATGTCACATACTATATTGTGCACTATGAGCAAGGTATGGGTGTGGAGAACATCTTCTCTGAAGAAAGTAGGGTCTGGGACCATTTGGGCAGGAGCACCTATTTTGGGCACTTGCTGCTATAACTCAGTCAATTTTGAATCGATTGACTTGATTTTTGAGACACGATCAGATACGCACAGTATCTAGCCATGTACAAAAATTCAAATCAATCGGTTTGAAATTGACTAAGTTACAGCAGCAAGTGCCCAAAATAGGTGCTTCTGCCCAAATGGTCCCAGACCCTATTCTAAAATTTTGCATAATTCTGGAGATATTCACATCCAAAGGACTGTCCTATTTATAGGACGCTGGGCGTTCGGGGCATCTGTCCTATAAATAGGACGCTGGGCGGATATGGGTTAAGTGAGAGTTTCCTCTGCCAATGACCATTTTGCATGTGGCAGGCACGAAGATACTCTATGCCCAAGGAAGTCAATGAAAATTTACTTCACGAAAAGTTGTTGGGCTGACCAAAAAACGAACCCGTCACCCTCGGCATGATCTTGCTAAATACTCAAATCTACTAGGTATTTAAGTTTGATAGAAAAAATGAAGTAATGGTTTTGGATCTTACGATGTGATAAGGTATAGAAAAATGTGATCCATTGCTTTCTTCCAATTAAACCATAAATACAATCCTTGCTAAAAATCTCACAAAACAAACTACGTCTTACTCAAAGTATTACTGCCATGTTCTACAGAAACTAGAAAGTCAGCAATACCAAATGAATCATTGATCTAACATTGATTCTGATTAGAATACCAGAACCACATTCGTACGTCACTAGACTCGAAGCATGCAACACCGGTCTTTATGTATTACGTGACTTATCCCACATCCTTAGAAATTTACCTGCCGCAAACATCTCTTCTACTCAACCTCCGCTGAAACCCAGTTAGATTATTAGCAAAAGATTTTTTCCATCACTACCCCGTTGCGTGATCAGGCTAGAGGAATTGAGTTCAGTCAACTCGAATGTACTTTTTTGTTGCAAAAACGCTGGAAATCCGATGACATTCGTAAAAAATCCGGCAAAAACCGGCGAAAACTGCTGTTCGAATGTAGAATAACTGCCGCGCCTTGCATGAGAGTGCATTTATTCCGTCTGGAGCCGGCTTCATCACCCGGTCAGAAATAGCACTGTCTATGGCTGTCTAAATGCACTTGATTAACACTGTACCTGTTCCTGTGAGCGGCAGCCGAATTCGCCCTGTTGCCGGGTGCATTCTGACGCGCAATACCGAGTCTTCAGTCCCAATGTGCTCTCTCGCACACCACGTATTCAAATGTTCCATATTTATCTGCAATATTTGCATAAATACGAACGAATATCTTGCGTTGAGAAAATGCGAAGCAATCTACCTAGCAGTGATTGGGTCATTTTCTTTTACTTCAACTAAGAGTTTGTTTGTATTGTAAAATTCCTGATTAATCCAACTTGTGATATATACAACTTTCTATTTTTCCGCTATAACTCAATCAATTTGAACCAAGATTTGGACACTTCTGCTTGCTCGGCGACATGCAGTAAGAAGGTTACTGAGCATCTCGCCACTAGTATGCTGCGTATCGTCCTAAGGCCATGCTACAACGTCGGCTGGCTTGCCGTCCGATGCTACGAATGTCGCTTGGTTACTGTGGGAATACTACTGGATCATTCTCTACTTCATGTGTTTTTTTTTCTTCTAAACCATAGGGGGATAAATCTGCTCATCAGACACCCTAACAGGAAGGTTAGGGTAGTGTGGGGTTAAGGCCGTCTTCTACAATGCCGGTAGAAGCCAGGACTACTCTCTCCTCCACCCACTAAAACACATTCCTATGGTCGCCAAACCCTACGTCTCTCCGGAACCACCAAGAAGGTATTGCTTCAGAGAGGGGCTAGTGCATATCGCACCCTCAAGGTTAGCTGCCGTAGCCTAGCAGCAACGAACATCGATGACTCGCTCTGGAGAGTCCATCACGATAGCCTGCTGGCGCTTAGCCAGTTTCCCGAGTGGTCCTCGCCACTCCCTTTGTCCTCGGAAGGCGGGCAGGGTCAACCCCGCCCGCGCCCTACTGCTGAGCGGACATCAAGAACTGATGCCCACGTGCAACCCGATCTGACCTGCCCGTAAGGAAGGGTATCACTACCCTTCAGGCCCTATCAGATGCACCCGTAGGTTGCAGACAGCAGGGTCTCACCTACCCCGACCCTTGCCGGGGACCCCTTTCCAACCGCGGGCTCAGATCCAACCCAGTAGACTGACGCCACGACAGCACCGCTACCGGGACTTCCTCTCCGCGGCCACTTAATCGCTGTAAGGGTCGATCTCGACCGAAGGCACCGGTATGACCTACGAAGCCGACTTCGAACCCCTGGACCACTTCTTGTACTGCATCTGGACTAGCCATTCTCCGAGTCCACGCGCCACCTCCTCTGTAGCTCCCAGACGATATGGGTGATAGCCGTTGAAACGGCATTCCAGCTAATCTCATCCTACACATCCTCTGGACCAAGTTGTCCGGGTTTGTGTCCTCCCCGCATGTGGCAAGCATGCCGTCACGCATTGTGCGAAAACGCGGGCACACGAACAAAACGTGTTCCGCCGTTTCCTCTAAACCATTGCACACTGGGCATTCGGGAGAACCCGCATGCCCGAAACGGTGTAGATACTGTCGGAAGCAACCATGACCTGTAAGGACCTGTGTCAGGTGGAATGTAACTTCCCCGTGGTACCTATTAATCCAACTATCTACCCTCGGTATCAACCTATGGGTCCATCTTCCTTTGGTGGAACTGTCCCACGCGCGCTGCCATTTGACCATAGAGGCCATCCTGGCAGTCCTGCGTATGCCTCTTGTGCCGCGCATTTCGAAGCACTCCATGTCCTCACTGATAAGAATGCTGATAGGCACCATACCAGTAATGACGCAGAGAGCGTTGTGTGACACGGTACGGTACGCGCTCGCAACCCTCAGGCACATAAGCCTGTAAGTACTTTCCAGCTTCCGTCGGTAGCATTCAGTACTTAGCGCGGTACCCCACGCCGGGCCGCCACACCTAAGTATGGACGTAGCAACACTAGCCAGAAGCTTGTGCTTACTGGCGTACACCGCAGAGCTATTGGACATCATCCGGGACAGTGCCGCAATAGCTGTGGAGGCTCTCTTACAGGCATAATCGACGTGGCTACCGAAGGTAAGCTTATCGTCGATCATCACGCCCAAGTGTTCGACGGAACGCTTTGACAGGATAGTGCACTCTCTCACACTGATCTCCGTCTGCTGCTCCGACTTCAGGTTGTTAACAACCGTCACCTCTGTCTTGTGGTGAGCCAGCTCCAGTTTCCTGGACCGCATCCACGCCTCCACAACCTTGATCGACTGGTTGGTAGTCAACTTTACCTCCTCGATCGTTTCACCGTAGACTTCGAGCGTAATATCGTCGGCAAATCCGACAATCACCACTCCCACTGGGTACTCTAACCTCAACACCTCGTCGTACATGACATTCCATAACACCGGACCCAGGATGGAACCTTGCGGGACTCCTGAGGTTATGTGAAAGCACTTCCGACCCACCTCCGTGTCGTAAACTAGTACGCGATTCTGGAAGTAGCTTCCGACAATCTTGTACAAGTACTCCGGTATCCCCAGACGCAAGAGCGCATCGGCAATAGCAGCCCAACTGGCGCTATTAAATGCATTCCTTACATCCAGAGTAACTACCCCGCAGAAGCGAATTCCCCTCCTCTTAGGCTCGAGTGCTTTCTCGGCGGTTTTTGTAACCGACAAGATAGCGTCTATGGTGGACCTCCCCTTCCGGAAGCCATACTGGTTGCTCGAAAGACCATTTACTCCCTCAGTGAACCGCAACATTCTATTGAGGATGATCTTTTCGAACACCTTCCCCGCCGTGCAATCAAGCATATTGGTCTATATGCCGACGGGTCTCCGGGTGGTTTCCCCGCCTTTGGCAATAGTAGCAGGCTCTGCCTCTTCCAAGCTTCTGGGAAAACTCCCTCGTCTAGGCATTTCTGCATAGCAGACCTGAACATCTCGGGAGCCTCTGCAATAGCTGACACATTCTACCGTGACGTTACAACGTTTTGACGCATTCGTAGTCAGATTTTCCACTATAACTCATGAAAACGAGCGTAAACCTTAAAATATTTTTTCATATTCGGATTCCTTGTAAAATTTCTGATATATTTGAACTATTGAACATTTAGTCACAGACAAACAGACGTAACACTTGCGAAATTTCCATCGACCACGCTTTTAACGATCATTTTAAATTTTCATGGTTGTGGCTTTCACAACCAGAGGCGCGCGCATCGTTTTTCTATGAGTTTGACGTTTCACACTAGCGTCTTCTGTTGACGATATTGCACAACACAGTGATTCGTGCAACTTTTCCACCAGGTCATGGTAGGGTGAACTGGGCGATGGATTTCCATGAAAATTGTTCAAGGTGTTACGTCTGTTTGTCTGTGATTTAGTTTTCATTAGAAAAACGTGATCAAAATGCATATTTGTAGCGTGACGTTACAACGCGCTAGAATCCGACCCTTTCTAACGCGCTACCAACATCTTAAAAAATCTGCTCGGATTTTTATGATATTCTGAATTTTTTTTCCACCATTGAAATTTATTGGTTTGTTCTTCAATTCAATGGAATAAAACATTTAAATTTCGGATTTGTTTTTGGATAATCGACTTTTACATTTCGTGACGTTACAACGCCCGTTCAGTTTTAAACAGGATTCTGCTCGCGTTGTAACGTCACGAAAATTCACATCATGTTAGAATCAGAATAATCAGCCAAATTTACCCGAATTTGTGAATATATCATTGCATTATCTTCACTGCTTCAAAGGGGACTTTATTCTATTGAAAATCCGTTTTGCGATAAATGGCTCAGAGGGCCAAGTTATTGCTATCAGTAGTATGAATACTCCTTCATGAAGGTTAATGACACCGGCAACCATCTTCGCTTTAGTATTGCGCGCAAACCCCAAAATTTTATTCCCACCTTTGGGTTTCCGCGCCGAAGACCCAGCGCCAGATTCGGCGATAAAGAAAACTGACAGCAGTCGCCGGACAGTTGGCAATCCTGATATTTGACGGCAGCCGCCCGGTAGTCATGGGAGTGGATTGTTGTCACGCAAATAGATCTTTTCGCTGAAAATGCATGTGTTCGCGAAGATGCGCTTCCAACGTGGGCAGCAGCATGCTGAGATGCGCAACCAACACCAACCATCGCATCGGAACCGTCATCGATGACCGTCACGAAGCACGCGCACTCACCCGAGCCGACGGGACAGCAGCGACCAGCAGCGAGAGAGTGAGTGCCGTGAGATCCAACCGTGAGAGCAGCAGCGAATGCCGCCGCCGTAGCCATCATCATCATCATCGATGCTCGTCGCTCTGCAGCTAGCGTGGTGATGGTGGTTCCAGAAACGTCGCGTGGGTTCTAGGCACGCGTGGAGCCTTCCACGTGATTCTGGAACATAGATATTTTGATATAAATATGCGACCCGTTCGCAGTAGCGGGTCAGTTGAATTCTAAAGGTGAAATAGATACAAGCGTTCGCGTGGCTTTAACAACGCGAAGTGAAACTAATCCAAAGTGAAATGTAAATAGTGAGCAGAGAGAAAAATATAGAAGCTAGTATAGAAGTGAGGTTTAAGGTGAACAAGTGAATTTATCCTCGCAGTCCGAAATCCCCCGTTCTCTGCTATACCCCGTGCCATACAGTCCAGTGCTTTCGCCTAAAATTACTTGTGTTCATTGCCGAACAGCATGTGTACTGAGTTATTGTTGACGGATTTTTTGCAGTGTTAGTGTGAAATTCAGCGATTTTCTGTATCGCGTAAGCCTTCGCTGGAAGAAAACGTCATGTTGTTCAGCGAAGCAAGGAAAATTTTCAGTGAAAAAAGCAATAATTTATGCAATGTCATTGATTCAATTAAAAACGCTTTAAGATATGCGAGCAGTTATTGAACCAAAGACATACCTGAGGATCTGCATACCACTTAGGGGCATCAATTTCTGTGATTCCAGAGACAAATAGACCTAATTCTGACCAAAAAAAAACAATCCTATATGTCAGAGTCATAATTACTTAGAGAGTTAGTGTCTTTGACAAAGTTGTTTGATAAGTCAAAAACTTACAGCTAATTTACTATTGGATGTGGGATTCTGACACACTGGGCGACGCTAATTAAAAGTTTACAATAGTTTACAAACAACTTTTCTCAAAAAGTTTTCAACAAATTTTGACTAATTGAGAAACTATTTTGTAGCAAACTTTTTGGGCACTTTATAAAAAGTTACAACATGTTGAATATTTTTTGAATAAATATAAAGTAGGGCCTTGTACCATTTGGACAGGTGTACCTATTTTGGGCACTTGCTGCTATAACTAAGTCAATTTCTAACCGATTGATTTGAATTTCTGTATAGAGTTAGGCACGTACAGTATCTAACTCTGTACAAAAAATCAAATCAATCGGTTTGAAATTGACTTAGTTATAGCGGCAAGTGCCCAAAATAGGTACACCTGCCTAAATGGTACAAGACCCTATGTACCTGATTTTTCAAAATTTCAACTACCACTAGTCAGTTAGAAACTTGAACCAAGCGGCTATTAAACTGAAAATTCTTGAAAAGATAAACAACTTTTCCAAAGACATCAACATTCTAAAAGTCTAAAGTCTAAGTAATTAGAGTCCTGAGATATATGAGTTTCAATTTCGTAGGTGTTACGTCTGTTTGTCGATGATTCTTGTTATATCAAAAATAGATGTAACACTGACGTAATACCCATTCTATATATTTCAAGATCCTAACTATTTAGACAGTTGGTGTCCTCGACAAAATTGTTTGGCTGGTCAAGAACTTTCAATTGATGGGCCGTATGATTTCAAATCTTTCCAGTAGGAGGCGCTAGATGGCATACACATTTTTAGTTTTACTTATATCAGGATCGTGATTAATTGGAAAGATGGTTGCTTCATTAAAGTTGTTTGGTAGATCAAGGACTTTCAGTTTAATAGCCGTAGGGTATTAATTTCTGCCACACAGTGGTGGTAGTTGCAAATTTTTAAAAGCATGCCAATTTTATTAATTACCCAAAACACATTCAACAACCCGTAACTTTTTATAAAATATATCAAAAATTGAGGAACTCCTCATCTTGTTATCTGTAATTTCTACAAATTTGAACTTGATTGATTAGCTCTACACAAATATGGAGCGCTTTAAGCAGAATCATATTTTTGACTGTTGTTCTATTAATAAGTGAAGTGAATAAGTGAATCAAATCAAATTAAATTTTGAAAGTTAAGAATTATATATTGATCTTTGATTACTATTTGATTTAAATACAATGTGTCCAAAGTGAAAAAAGTTGCAGCTTGTAGAATACTTTTCAAGAAATTCTAATCCCTTTACTGCTATTGCAAAATGGATACTAAAGTCTTCTAGTGGCAATATCAATCTATTGGTAAATCAACTGCAAGTCCTTTACTTACCAAACAACTTTGCCGAAGAAATCGTATTTCTATGTAATAGGGATCCTGAGATGTATGAAATTTAAAATTTGTAAGTTCTCTAGCGCCGCCAGTTGGTGGAACTTTAAATCCAACTATCCATCAACTGTAAGTCTTTGACCAACTTAAAAACTTTGTAATTTCGTCAGTGTTTCATCTGTTGGCTACTGATATCACAAAAATTTTCGGTTTGAGTGGTATTTGATTACGATTAAAAATTTTACAATATCACAGTACTATTACATCGTAGATTTTGGCCAAACACCATCTCCCTCGTCCTTCAAAAGTCTACGTAGTTTATGAACGGGCAATGGTACGCAATTTCTAAACGATATCTTGAAAAAGAGCTCATACACAACGAGAACGAAACTGTTTTGAATATAGAACTACGTTTGTCCAATTCAGAAGCCGTCCAAGCCAGAAAGATTTGGTCTTTTCCACAGAACTTTTTTTCGTGACGTTACAACGCAAACTTCAACCAGGTGAAACTTAGGCTTCCGTGAACTGATTTTCTTTCTTTTAGTCTCATTTGAAAGATCTTTTCGAGTATAAAGAGCATACAAAATTTCATATTTGTAACGTTTTCCGTATTTGAATAAAATTTAAAAATGTTGATTTTTCGTGACGTTACAACGCAATAAAAACCCATACTATGATCAGCCATATTTCAGAGTTGTAAAGTCTTCCGATTAAAAATCTTTTTATGCTAAAAAATCTACATACATTTATCTACAAATGATGGAAGACTTTTGAAAAATCAGTGTGTTGGTGTTTAAAATACGACAGTTTGGATGAAAAGTGTGCCTAAATGACTTAAAATCACGATTTTAATGTTAATCTTAATCGTCGTTCAATTTATATTTATTGTCATACAAATATCATGTCGAATACAGTTTTGGATGGCAAAAGTAATGTAGAATGTGATAAAAATGTCAAATATGCCATAACTCAACTTTGAAAAATTGGTATTGATGATACGGGGCCCGTAGAATGCGTCAGCTACTTTTAAGGCCAGGTTCGGAACTCCGTCCGGACCTGGGGCCTTACCTACGCTAAGGGACTTAGCTATCCCCGCAAGTTCTACATCGGTGACCCTCTCCTCATCGCCAGCCCCAGTCCCCGGCTGTCCTACACGGTAAAAATTCTGCACACTCGATGTAAGGGAAAAATCCCTTAACTATTCAATGTCCTAATCAACATGATCAGAAATGCTTTTCCTTTGAGATCCCAATGCTGTCAGTGTTGATTTGAGGACCAAAACCATCCCACCGGAGAAATCAACTGAAAATCCCTTCGATTTGCACTACTGTAAAAAGCAATACGATCCAAAGTGAAAAGCTGTTGATTTGGTGATGACTGTTTTGGGCATGAAAGTAAATATAGATGACAGGTGGTAGAAAGTGCTTCGCTTCGACTCACGCCTCTCCAACAGATGTGAAGTAGTGTTGTGGTAAAACAGTTGATCGTGACTCTGAAGGACCTGGTATCGAATCTGGCTGCGTCTGAACACATTTTTTTTATTCTAGTTTTGAAATCAAAACATTGTCAACAACGAATTGATGTGAAGTTCCATTAGAATTGAAGAGGCATTGGATGTTCTTTGTTAAATGATATGTAATTGATAACAAACTGATTGAACAGTAGTGCGAATTCAAGTGCCAATCAGTTCATATCACAGTGTAATTTTTTTACCGTGTACGAAAGGAGGCCAAGGACTAGGATCATGACGCGGAAAAAGTCCTCCAATGATCCCCTCCAACATCTCTGGAGATTGCTCTGTAGGAGCCATCACACCTCTCGTCTTGGCCATAACGATCCTGTAGGCGTCACCCCACGGGTTCGTATTGGCACTCTGACAGAGACCCTCAAAGCAGGCCTTTTTGCTTGCTCTTATCTCGGTCTTGAGCGCGGCTTTTGCAGCGGCGAACACCACCCGCCGTTCGTTTCGCTCTTCCTCTGATCGTGCACGCTGCATCCGCCGCCTAGCCCATAGGCAGGCGCGGCGCAGGTCCGCAATCGCGTCGGTCCACCAGTAAGCCGGTGGCCTCCCATTTCTAGGGTGGACTCGCCTAGGCATGGTCGCATCACACGCACGTGAGAGCACCGCTACCAGCTTATCGCCGTCTAAACCGACTAAGTTTCGCTCACGGCGGAGCGCTTCCCTAAATACCTCTTCGTCGAAGTATGATGTCTTCCACCTACGAGGGCTTGGCCTTGGCCTAGCCGCCTCTTCTTCTATCCGATGTCTGCTGTTGTTGTAGTCGATACTGTAGCGAACCGCCAGGTGGTCGCTGTGAGTGTAGCCATCATCTACTCTCCAGTTCGGACTACTTGTTAGGCCAGGACTACAAAAGGTCACGTCAATAATTGACTCCGCTCCGTTTCGACTATAGGTACTCTTGGTACCGACATTAGCCAAGTCGACATCTAAGATGGCCAGTGTCTCTAGCACGATCTGACCCCGCTGATTCGTGAAACGGCTTCCCCATTCCACGGCCCAGGCATTAAAGTCACCCGCTATTACCACCGGCCTTCGCCCTGTTAGCACGGTCGTTATGCGGTCCAGCATTTGCGTGAACTGTTCGATCGGCCACCGCAGAGGCGCATAACAACTACAGAAGAAGACCCCGTTTACTTTGGCAACCACGAAGCCCTAGGTAGTAGACACCAACTCCTGGACGAGGTATTCACCCGTCGTGCATATCGCCGCCATTTTACTGGACCCATCCGCGACCCTGTTGCGGTTGCCTTCGGGTACTCGGTATGGGTTCGCTATGATGGCGATATCCGTCTCCCACTCAGATACCGCCTGACGAAGCAGTTGCTGAGCTGCGTCGCAGTGGTTCAGGTTCAGCTGCGTTACCTGCACTGTTATTTTTTCACTGCAGCTTTCTTAAAGGCCGGGCACCTTGGACCACCCGTTGGATGTCTGTTATTCACGGATTTCCAGGTACAGATCATACAGATGGGTAGACTCGTGCAGCCTTGTGCTTTATGACCTTCAGCGCCGCATCTCATACACAGTTTGCACCTGTCAGGGCCTTTGCAGTTCCACGAATTGTGTCCTGGTTCCAGACACCTAAAGCAAACCTCCGGTTGCTCGTGGAATGGCAGGTGACATACGCACCAGCCTCCCTCTATCCTCCCTGCTTTAACGGACTTTTTTACGTCCGCCACAGGTAGCTGAACCAAAGCTATCTATGTCCCTGTCAGCCCCTTCCGTAGTCTAACGGCTGCCGCGGTCACCTGCACATCGCACTGTTGCCGCAGTGCTGGAGACGAGCTCTTCCACTTCGGTGACCTCGTCTAGGTCTTTGACCTTCAGAGTCGCCTCATGTGTGAGAGCCCTCACCTCTATTCCCTCGCCAAGGACCTCTTTTGCCAGCCTCTTGTAGGCGGCGCCCTTGTGATCCTTCTCGCGCTTCAACTGCATGATCAGCTCACCCGTACGAGTACGTCTAATACTGCGTACGTCGGCTCCCAGATCCTCAAGCTTGGCGTCGCTTCGCATCGCCTTCAAGACGTCCGAGTGCTTGGACTGTTCCGTCTTGATGACGAGCGCAACGCCTTTCTCGCGCTTGGCACTTTCTCTCCTGCGCCTTGGCTTGGCGTCCTGCACTCTTACCGGCGGTTTCATCTTCCTCTTCCTCCGCTCCTCCTTAGTCCAAGGAGGGTCCTCCCCTTGGTTCGCCCTACTCTGCGGCTGCTGACGGCCCACCAACGGTCGCAACCCCTTGTTCCCATCGTTCCGGAACGGGACAGCGTTTCAGGCCCACAATTCTCAGCTTTCCGGGAATCCTGGATGGGGTCTGACTTTCCGGCATTGTTGCCGACCTTCGGGATTATTATACGTCTGGCCTTACGGGCACCGCCAAACAGCTCCTCACCTGACGGTTGCTTCGCCCGCTTCTGCAAGTGCTTGTCACGCTTGTCGCGAGCATTCGCATCCACCACTTTTCTAGGACTACCTGCGAAAGAGAAACCCTCCGTTTGGGTAAACTTTGGCACCTTCTCCTTCACATGTTCCGCCGCTGCTGCAATCAACATCGCGAGTACCGCGTGCTCCTGCTTGGCCTCGTCGATCGACACCCTAAGCCGATACAAGGCCGTTTTCAGGTCCTTGCTCATATTCGACTTAGTGTACACAAAGTCGATGATTTTGCCAAGCTGCTGCTCAGCCATTGCGAACCGTCCTTTGTTTTCTTGGTTGACGGCCCTCAGCAGCCACGCTCCATCCATTATCTCCACTGGCTGGCTTGCCGGCCGGGGATGGACTGGAGCTCCCACGCTTGAGCTGCATACGCAGCTTCCCGCGCCTAATTTCTCACTTCTCCTTACCAGAGACCTCATCAACCCGCTCCTTACGAAGGGGTTGACCGCACCACTACTACATGCACCTAGATTCTGATTTTTGTTTTTTGAAGTCATGTTTTAATCCCACGAGTCGCACGGGAAAGAAGGTCCACTACGCCAGAGCTCTGCATTAACGCGGTAAGGGACAATTTACTGTGGGGGTGTCCAGGCTCCATTAAAGATCGAGCATCTTTTTCGCCCCCTCGGTCACTCATTCCTCGACACGGGTCGCTAGCAAGGTTAGTTGTCCTATTCTTAGCCGACGACTACTCGGCTGACTTGCTAAGCTGGGGGGTTCGGCAGGCCCCGAGACTATGCTGCCCCTAGGATCCCGGGGGCCTGGAAATGGTTCAGTGTATTCCTGCCTCCTTCAATGACTGTTGGAAGCAGTTCCTATCTCTACACTACCTGAGCCTTACACTTGGGTAAAAAAACGGTTCGCTTACATGGACCGTTAGACCATCAGCCCCTCCTAAACAAGAGTAATCTGAACATAGGGCGTTTATTTGAACATTCAATGTTTTCAATATTTTCATTGATAAACCTGCCGGTTCAATGGAAATAAAACAGATTCCACGGCGTTTGTGAATTCCCCATCCAGCAAACAGTAGGAACCAGTTTCGTGAGTTTTGAATAACATGTTTTCAATGTGTCTCTCTGTGTATGGGATTGGTGCTCATCCGCATATATACACACACCGGGCCGGACCGGGCTGGAGGGTATAAATAGGACCTACGTGTGGTTCGTCAGGCATCATTTCTACTGTGGATCTAGTAGTGGATTATTTCTCATTTGTTGAAATTGGTTCTTCCTTACCTGGAAGCAAAAAGATATTGGTGTCAATGTTATTGGTAAAGTCAGACTCAGCGTTGAAATTCATTCCGTCTGTAAGGTAATTATCGCGGGCCGGGTCAAAGGTTTTGGGTGGTGTTCCCAGTGAAGATCTGTGTGCGAATGATACTCTCCGCCCGGGGATGCTGAGAAGATTGTGTATCGTGAAGTGAAAGCATGTGTTGGGCGTTGGGCAACGATGATTGGACGAGTATTGGCAAAAAAAATGTGTTAACGTGACCGTTGTCAGTTACCTTGCACATGAATCTGGTTTATCATGAGTCGACGTCATAATGAAGATTAACATGTTGTTTGTGCTCTCTCCCTCTGCTACTGCGTCTCCTTCGGCAGTTTGACCGGTATTCAAATTGGTCCTATGGGGAATTACAAAGGTTTACAACTCTCGTAAATGAATAATGCAGTCACAAACAAGCTGATGCAATAGTTGTTTCAATTTCATCAGGAAAGTCTCCATAGTGGACCCAAAAAAAACAGAGAAGCCATTAATTGAGATCCAATATCGACGAACTTCCTACAGAAACCTCACACAAGCGGTTTCACAAGTGATACGACCACGCGCTAACTGGCTGCCTGCGCCCGAGAAGAAAGGATGATGAGATAATGAGGCAAACACTGGTCAAAGCTTTGTGTTTATGTCAAAACCGGTTCGTTAGAAATCGCGATTGACAAGGATAACTGCTCTTTCCAGAAAAAAAGAACCGTGGACTCCTCACTTCCGAGATGTCCATTTATTGACACTAGCGTCATCAAATTCGGTTCTCCTGAGCACGTCGTTTGTATTCAAATGTGACTCATCTCTACGGAAATGCCAGCAGAGAAGATAAGTTACATGTGGCATCGACAAACGTCGGTTAAACTTGTCGACAGTTTCAAAATTATTTTGGAAAATGACCAGTGATCCATGTATATTCCAACTACTCATGCGGAGATATGTTTACCTTTTGCATGGCTTTTGCTAAAAGGATGTTTCGAGTCATATAGCTGAAATTTAGATCTTTTGCCTCGAAATCATTCTATAATCTGAAATATATATGGTGTACACTGTACAGTAACCATCTATTATCAAAACTCTGCAACATGTTTAAAGTAAGATTCATTAAGAAATAATTTAAAGTTAGTTTCAATAGAACAACTAAAAAAAATAAAACAGTTTGTAGATTTGAATAGAATGTGTCAATTGGCAACATTCTTTGTCTTCTAATAAACAAGTTTTTAGTCAGTTCGTAGATACCTATGGTTTAATTGATTATTCACGCTGTGTTTCAAACTTCAGAACAGATTGTTGGTCTCTTTGCTATCCACATAGCAAATATTATATAAGTTGTTTAGTACAACTACGACAACCCAACAAACCTTTTCGCTGTACTACAGATGAATAAACCATTGTTAAGCTTGATTTTTTTTTTTCAAATAATGCTGAATAAGCTGTTATTCAGCTATCGTTGTTAGTTGGTTTTTTTTTAATTTCTTTTTATTCGTGAATTTTAACTGGCTAATTCTTCACTCTTAAAAGGGAATGGCTTAAATAACATTTTACAGTGTAAGCTCTTTCAGGCATCATAGAGTTATAGGGTCTGGGATCATTTGAGCAGGGGGATCTATTTTGGGCACTTGCTGCTATAACTCAGTCAATTATCAATCGATTGACTTAAATTTTTGAACATAGCTAGATACTGTACGTATCTGATCGTATTCTAGAAATCAAGTCAATCAGTTCAAAATTAACTGAGTTATAGCACCAAGTGCCCAAAACAGGTCCCCCTGCCCAAATAATCCCAGACCCTATCTCTGGTCTGTTATAGGGCAATTAAGATAACTAAGTTTAATCTTCGAATTGTACTTGCTCGCGTAATGCACGGATTGGACCAAAATCAGAGTTTGGTTTTAACAACAGCTTGTAGGTCATAAGAAACTAAAAATGTTTCATGAGATAGAGCTATCATAGGGTAATTGATCCGATCATGGAGGAGTTAAGCGCTGGGTTCATGTTTAAACCACAATGGTATCGCCCCAAGCAAACTTTTTACATGGATTGAATTGAAAATAATAAAATCTATCCTTAATCTTCGGGAAAATAACGAAATATTGTCACTTTGATGTTGTTATGAGCATTTTATTCGTTTTTATCTGAAAGAACATTGTGTTCCTAATGTTGCGGTATGTGTTCCTAATGTTGCGGTATTTTGTTCCTATTGTTGCGGTATCCCATTGAAATCATATGGGATACCGCAACATTAGGAACACAGCAGCAAACACATTTAGGTAAATATTTTTTTAAAAGAGGTTTTTGGGCAAATCTTAAGCAAACAAATGGTGCAATCTCATAATTTAAGCACCATACATCTATTAAAAATACCTTTTGGTAACATTTCAGTCGAAAAAGTGCTCAATTGCCATTACCGCAACATTAGGTACTACCACAACGATGGGAACAATTACCCTACCAACATAAAATCATTTGGGCTTTATGGCGGTTTTATCCCTTCAAGCTGTTATTTGGGATCGCAACTATTTCAGATATCACACATCTCAGCAACTGACGTATAGGTATATTGTTTATACTGAATGCAGACAGAGTATAAATTATTGTATTCACAAATGTAGAGTAAAAATCTCGACAACATTATTTGAAAAAATATTGTAGGCCAACTAGGGTATCGCGCCTCTTGGACGGTGGCTTCTATATTCGTCTGTTTTCCACTATAACTCAGTCAATTTTGAACCAAATGACTTGAAATGTTGTACACGGGTAGATACTATACCTATCTCACCATAGTCCAAAAGTTGTGTCAATTGGTTCAAATTTGACTGAGTTATAGGGAGAAACAGACGAATATAGAAGCCACCGCCCAAGTGGCGCGATTCCCTACCGTAAAAATTTTGATAGAATTAGTATAGGGAATGTGGCTGGTATCTCTATGCTATAACTCGGGGTCGTGTTAAAAAGTATAAGTTCATACAAACATCGCCAGTTTCACGATACACACAGCTCTCTGTGAAACCAATATTTTTTTTTATTTATTTATTTATTTATTTACGTAATAGCACAAGTAACCACTATTGGTTTTCAAAGTATATGCTACTATTTCTATATCCAACTATTTCTATTATCTAAATGCTAATGTACTTTAAATTCATTTGAAAAGAGTATCGATGCAAGTTTTGAATGAATGATAGTTGCCCTTTTGTCTGCAATGTGCTGGTAATTCATTCCAAATTTTAATGGCTCGTTGACGAAATGAATTTTTTAAGTAATTTGAACGACATCTTGGTACAATAAGCAACGGTGCTCTTGTTGATCGTGCGTAAGTGAAAAAGTTTTCGAGGTACTTTGGAGGGTTGTTAAGAATCTTAAATGTTTGATTACAAATCCTGGTCTTGAGATGATTGACAAAAGTTCGTCCCAAAAGAAATGTTTCATAACTGGAGATATGGTCATATTTTTTGAGATTGTATACATATCTAGTGACAGCATTGTAAACTAAATTGAGTTTTCTCAAATTTTTCTGCGAAACCAGTCCGAAAAGTATGTCTCCATAATCAAAAAGAGGCACTAGTTGTGAACGTGCCAGACGAAGTCTAACATGTTGTGGAGTGAAATATCTTAAAGTTGCGAGAGAATGAAGAGCATTATAGACTTTTCTGCATACAGAATTGACTTGGGCATTCCAGTTCAAATGATGGTCCATTATTATGCCGAGATTTTTAACCGTTTCCGAATATTCTATGAGGCTGTCTCCAACTCTGACCTTTGGAGCGTCCGACACAGACATACGTTTCGTTTGAAACAAAATAGTTTGAGTTTTGGTCGTGTTAAGTACAAGCCCATTTCGTTCACACCATCTGATGATGTTATAAATATCACTGTTCATTTTTCTTACTATTTCTGATATGCAATCAGGTAAATCAGAAAGGTATAACTGACAATCGTCTGCATACAAATGAAATTTACAAAAAGATAACACGAGTGGTAAATCATTAATATACATTGAGAAAAGTAGAGGACCCAGAATAGATCCCTGTGGTACGCCACAAGAAACTGAAATTCTGTCAGATTTAATACTGTTAAATTCAACATATTGAGTACGGTTTGATAAGTAGGAAAATATTAGTTTTACTGAAGGATTATCCAAGTTGAAATTATGCGACAGTTTTCTACAAAGAAGTTTATGATTAATGGAGTCAAACGCCTTACTAAAATCTAACAACGCCATTAAAGTAACCATTTTATTATCCAATGCTTCTCTTACATCATTTTCAATTTTTATCAGGGCAGTGACCGTACTGCAAGTTTTTCGGTATCCAGATTGCAAATCACACAGCAAATCATAACGAGTCAAATATTCGTTTAGCTGCTTCGAAAGAATGGATTCGAATATTTTAGAAAGTGCGCAGAGTATGCTTATCGGTCGATAGTCTTTTTCAGAAGTCGGATTGTCATTTTTCTCAATTGGAATGACCTTGGCAATTTTCCAGTTCATAGGGTAGTCCGAACAAGTAATGCAAAAATTGAAAATATCGGTTATATACGGTAAGATAACACACAATGACATTTTCAGCATTTTAAGAGGAATCAGATCATCTCCAACAGAATCGCAAGATGCTGACATAAACTCAGTAAATATCTCATCGCCAGTTACTCCTCTAAATGAAAATTGTGGATGCGACACAACGACATCCACGCTTTCCATAAACGAATTCGGAACATAGTGTGAAAGGAAATAGCAATTCAAGGATCCTGCAGTGACATCACCACCACCTTGTTTTGAATTCATCTGCTTAAGTCCAAGTCGTTTAACATTTTTCCAAAGCTGCTTTGCAGGAAGATCAGCACTGAGTTGAGATGTAAAATACTCTCGTTTAGCGCTTTTAACCTCTCGGTTTGACAGATTCCTTAAACGAGCAAAGTTATTCCATTTCTGAGCATTGCTTCGGTCTCGTTTCCAGCACTCGTAGGCACTCGAACGATTCTTGAAAATACGTTTAATACGATTATTTATCCAGGGATAGTTCGGATCCTTACTACATCTTTTTATAAGCGGAGCGTGTTTATTGAGAACTGAAAAAAAATTGTTGTTGAAATAATTGAGTTTATCATCAACGTTGCTAAATTGGTACAACCTTTCAAAGTTGCAACAGCGCAAATCAGTCAGGAAAGAATCAATATCAATATTGTGATAATTTCGAACCCAGTACTCATTAGAATACTCTTTAGAGTGCTTAAACTTGAAATCTATACAAATTAAATCGTGATCACTTATACCACCAACTGACGATTGGTAAGTGTTACTCACAAGTTCGGTACAATTACCTGCAATAAGATCAATTGTAGAAGAGGCACAACCAGGTTTGTGACAAGTTGGTGAGGTTTTCATGAGCTTAAAAGATAATTCATTAAAGCGATCACACATGTTGCGAGCTTTTGAAGTCATTTCGTGCATTACGTTTACGTTGAAATCACCCATGATCAAAATATTAGGTTCAGTTGGTACGATTTCAGAAATCAGATCGAAGACATCGTTTAACTTCGACAAATTTATCTCCGGTGGCTTATAGACAACTCCACATACTAACTTGGACTGATTTAGCTTTACGAATAAAAAATCAACATCACTATCACGTTGAGATTTGAAGAGAACAGTGTACTTCAAACCCTTTTTAACATATATTGCAACACCTCCTCCACGTACTTTTTTCTTACTCAATCGATCCGATCGGATAAGAGTGTATCCACCCAGCTCAACTGACTTACTAGTATTAGTTGGCTTGAGCCATGATTCAACGACCGCAAAAATACTTAGATTGGATTTTTCTAGTAGTGATCGATAGTTGTCTATGTTGTTAATTAGACTTCTGGCATTATGTATCGCTATTTTCAAAAAATTCCTCGAATGCTTACTAAATATTGATTTCATATTATCATAATCCAAATAATGAAAAGTAGCTTTTGATTCATAAATAGATTCCTTAGTTACGACAGCACATTCAACCTCTGGCAAGAATACGTTAGCGGTAGGAAGTACAGTGGCATTGATAACATCATTCATCAAAACTACATCAATATTAGTGGATTCGTTTGCCTCTCGTTTTTTGATTCAAACTCGCGAACTTCTACGCCTTCTGGCCAATAAAACGTGTCACTAATGAATGGAATGAGAGCATCAGAAACAGAAACTTTAAAAGACACAAAAGAGAGTTCGCTGATATCTCTGTTTTTAGGTACAAGTTTAACGCACTTTAGTGATGAGTCACCAACGTTGATGGTTTCACGTAGATACTCAATGATGTCATTTTCGGTCTGATCTACGTGGAACGGAGTAACATAGAACGATTTTAGAATCTCAGCAGTAGATTCCCGATTGATCCGACGATAATCCCTGTTTACAACACACAGACGACAATTTTCGTGGGGTGCACCGTTGAGAGCCACTGACGTTGCAGAAGTGCTTGGTGGATTTTCGTTGTTCGATGAAACATTTGCAGATCGATTAGAGGATCGTGTGTTTGTGGTGGTTCTTCTCGACGACGAACTGGAGTTGATGGTAGAGGTGGCGGTTGTTATGGTGTTCATCCTTCGCAAATGAATCGTGTAAACCAATGTAAAAACGTTTCACTGACCCGTTCACTTTTTCCCTTTCCCAAACCACCAGGCTGATCAACAACCTTAGCCTTCGCAAAGGTAGCCGTACAGGAAACTCAGGCAACCCGCTGGAATTTCAAGTGCTCACCCAGATTCAGTACGTGCCCTGAACAGACGGAACCGCTAGAAGTCCACCGTTTCGATCGGAAAACCTGAACCGCTAGCAAATTGAGAACCACAACCAAACCACAACACCACAAATTCGACAATATGGTGCAAGAGTCCAAGTTCCGAACCATGGGCAACGGCAGCAACAACGGCTCATCATCATCGATGTACCGTCAGCCAGAGAAATCATCGGCCAATTTCGGTAGTAGCATTCAAAAGATGAAAATGACCAACAACAGTGGGTCCACATTCGGCAGTGCGAAAAGCAATGACCCAGGCAAAACGGCGACCAATCCGGCCGTCTGGGGTCAGTTCAAAAGTCGCGACCAGTTCGTTAGTATGCATTTTTCGTAGACGCAGCCTGGTTCGTTTCGTGCAGCGCAACGATTTGAACAGGTTGATGAGGAAAAGCATTCCTGATAAGGGTTGAGAGTTAGTTTTTAAATCAAAAAGATATTTAAATATTCAAAATTGATTTCGAAAGGCAACTTTTTTTGAAAATCTTTAATAATTGTCCGAAAGCCTATGTCGTGATCTCAGAGCCTTGCTGTTGTTCAACAACCCACGTTGCATCTCTTGAAGGCAGTGAAGAAAATTGTCAGATAAAAGAGGCACAAAACACGCAACAAAGAAGTCGCGGCGATTACTCTTTATCCCAACTGGTAAATAACAGATAATGATATGATCTCGAAATTTTTTGTTGCAGACAAAACGGAAACTGAATTTGTTGCGTACTTTTCAACTCGTGAATAATCAATTATTACTAACCCAAAATCAAAACTTTTTGATGATACATCTTTAGCAGCGTTGCAGTGTTTACCGACTCGAAGTTACCGCTCGAAAATCACAATGCAAGGCTTAAAAATTCTCTAAACTCGTAGTGCACGATCTTTGTCCTATTCTGTTCAAGTTGGGACAAACGTATCCAATGCGACGAGTAGAATGTCGCAAGAAATTCAGGTTGCGACATTGTCGTTATTGTTGGGCGATGGTTGAATTTTGATTCACTGCTTGAAGGCACCAATCATTGCAATGTTGGTTTCGTTGTCGAACCAGATTTTGTTTGGATATCCACACCAATATCCAACCACGGTGAACTACCAGAACGTGACGATTGACGTGTTACTTGAGAGGTCGCGGACGGCCTCTAAATGTGCCACCCCATTGATGACCATACATTCAAACACTGTCAAATAATCATGAGTTGTCTTCACTCCTCTGACGCACATTGCATGAGTCTTGAAAAGACCAGCGTAATCTACGCCCACGTGGGTGAACGCGCGGAACCCCTTCCGAAGGAAAAACTCACATTTTGTGAGTTTGTCGGTAGTGGGATTCGATCCCAGGTTCTCGAATCCCACTGCCAACAAACTCACAAAATGTATCGAGCTGTCTGTCAAACTACAGTTTACAGTTCAATAATCTCGAACTGTTGGTTTACCGTAGTTGTCAGAATCGTTGGCTCTCTAAGGAACAACTTCGTCAACCAATGATCGCATTGGAGTATTAAGTATGGAATGTTTCACACTTAACGAATACGGAGAATTTTGTAGGCAACCTCCCACGCGCATTATTTTACTGTTGTTAAAGAATGGATGGACTGAAGACAATCGATTCTTAGTTGACCACTTCTTTTCCTTGATGAGTATCTCGATATCCTGTTTTTTTTTTTTCAAACAATAATGGAGGATAATCTGCTTAAAAGACACCTGAACAGCTCAGATCCAAGTGGTGTGGTGTTAGGGATCACCTCCTACAAGCAAAGTAGAAGACAGGACTATATCCACAATTCACTAAACACATTCCCATTGCCGCCAAACCCTACGTCTCTCCGGAACCACCAAGAAGGCATTGCTTCAGAGGGGCTAGTGCACATCGCACCCATAAGGTTAGCTGCGTAGCCTGCAACAACGAACATGACACGTTCTTTGGTGGGTCCACCAAGGCAGCATGCTGGCGCATAGCCAGTATATCGAATGACCCTTACCACTCCCTTTGTCCTCGGAAGGTGGGCAGAATCATCTGTCCTGACCTTGTCGGAACTCCTTTTCTACCACAGACTCGGATTCAACGCAAAAGATCGATGCCACGACAGAAACGATACCAGGATTTTCTCTCTACAACCACTTATTCGCTATAAGGATCGAGATCGACCACCGAGCACCGGCATGACCTACGTAGCCGACTTCGAAGCACATCCACTCCTCGACAATCGAGTGGACTGCATTCAATTACACTTTATTCGATCGATTCACCGTAGACCTCCAGCGTAATGTCGTCAGCCAAACCGACGATTGCCACTTCCACTGGGAACTTTAACCTCAACACTTCGTCGTATATGTCATTCCATAACACCGACACGCGCCCACCTTTGTGTCGTGTCTATATGCCGACGGGTTTCCAGATGGTTTCCTCGCCTTTGACAATAGAACAAGGTTCTGCCGCCTTCAAACCTCTGGGAATACTCCCTCGTCCAGGCATTCCAGACATTTCATCCAGAGAGCCTCTGCAATGGCTTGTTTAATGTTCAGGCTCAGATCTCCGTCCGGAAGTGAGGCCTTACCTACGTTAAGGGATTTTGCTATCCCCGCAAGTTGCTGATCGGTGAACCTCCTCATCGCCAGCCCCAGTCTGCAGCGGTCCTACGAAAGGAAACCAAGGCCTTAGCCTAGCTGCCTCTTCCTCTATCCGCTGCTGTTGTTGTAGTCGATTCTGTAGAGAACCGCCAGGTGATCGCTATGAGTGTAGCTATCGTCTACTCTCCAGTTCGAACTGCTTGTTAGGCCAGGAATACGGAAAGTAACATCAATAATCGACTCCACACCGTTCCGACTAAATGTATTCTTGATGCCGACATTAACCACGTTGACATCTAGTATGGCCAGTGTTGTTCTAGCAGAATCTGAACCAGCTAGTGCGTGAAACGGCTTCCCCATTACGGGCCGTTGAATTGAAGTCACCCTTCACCCTTGATAGAACCCATGACCTTCTGCATACGAATCAGAAGCTGTAGTCACGAGACCACCAAACCGGTCTTGTCTGTGACAAACCAACGGGTACTCAGTATGGGTCTGCAATGATGGCGATATCCGTCCCCCACTCAGAAGCGGCCTGACAAAGCAATTACTAGGCAGGGTCACAGTAGTTCAAGTTCAGCTGTGTTACCTGCACTGTGATTTGTTCACTGTGACTTTCTTGAAAGCCCGGCATCTTGTGTGCCTGTTGTTTACGGATTTCCCGGTACAAATCAGACAAATGGCTGGACTCGTGCAGCCTTGTGCCTTATGGCCTTCGGCGCCACATCTCCTGCACAGTTTGCTACTGTCAGGGCCTTTGCAGTCTCATGACTTGTATCCTGGTTCCAGACACATGAAGCAAACCTCCGCTGGCTCATGAGGGTTGAGATGGCGGATGGCATACTGATCAGCTCACTTTAATCTTCCCTACTTTAACGGTCTTATTTACGTCCGCCACAGGTAGCTGTACCAAGACAACCCGTGTCCCTACCGGTCTCTTCTGTAGCCGAACGGCTGCGGTTGCCGCTTGCACCTCGCACCGTTGCCGCAGTGCCGTGACGAGCCTTTCGCGTCAGTAATCTCGTCTAGATTTTACACCTTCAAAGATTTTTCGCCGCCGTGAGAGGCGTCCCCTCGACCCCGACGCCTAGCACCTCTTCTGACAGAGTTTTGTAGGCGTTGCCCTTGCGTTTCTTGTCGCGCTTGAGCTCTAGGATCATTTCAGCCTAATACTGCGCACGTCGGCCCTCAGATGCACCCAAGACGTTCGATTACTTAGACTGTTCGGTCTTGATGACGAACGCGTCGCCTTTCATGCGCTTGGTACCTGGTCTTCTACGCCTTCTTGATTCGGCGTCCTTGTCCTCCTGGACGGTTTTTTCTTCTTCCTCTTCCGCTCGACTTTCGTCCAAGGGGAGTCCTTGGTTTGCCCTACTCTATAATTGCTGAGGGCCCAACAACGGTCGCAACTCCCTGTTCCATTCCATCCGGGACGGGTCAGCCTTTTCAGACCCACCTGTAGTAAACTGACCATACCGAACCAAGAAAATCGCGAAGTCCGATAAAAAAGTAAGTCTCCGTTAGAGACGTGTATCCGTCCCAAAATTTGTCAATAAACTGACTCGCAGATTTCATGCGAAGAGCTATCTTAACAAACTTCTTTTGCACTTCCTGACACACCAACACAATCATTTTTTGTGTATCGTAATGTATCATTCGTCCATCGTTTTGCACAAAGGCCCTTACATGTGTATGTAAATCATTATCGAACAGGCGGCGTGGCGGCCGAAGAAGCGGCGGCCAACGACGTGCGAGCAGTTCATGATAGGCTTCGGCGATGCGCATCCCGTTTAAACAAATGCACCAAAATCCAAACTTGTTTTATCTCATATTTTATGAATTTTTCATTATTCAACATCTATACACTACACCACCCTTCCCAGCTTTCCACGACGCCTGACCGGGATCCGACATTACTGCCGACCTTGGGGGTTAGTATCCGACTAGACTTGCTGGCACCGCCAGACAGCTCCTTTCCTGACGGCTGCCTCACCCGCTTCTGCGAGTGTTTACTGCGTAAGCGAAGGCCTCCATCTGGGTAAACTTCGTAACCTTTGCTTTCGCCGGTTCCGCCGCTGCTGCAGTCTTCACGAGTCTCTCGTGATCTTGTTTGGCATCGTCCACCGCACCAGGGTGCGAGGCCGCCATGTTTAAGAATCCAACATCTTGTATGTGGATACACGATAGATGTTGGCTCCTGTCAGATGCATTAGGTGGGATAAGGGTTGCCACATACAGTAGACGTTCGCTCGGTGCAAACGGTTTAACTGCAATGCTTTTTAACTGCAATGCTTTTTAACTGCAAGTCCGCTAAGTGCAACAATTTTGCAGTTATCGCACCGCTATCTGTCAAAAACAAAACGTCAACAGAGTTGCGATGTTTTTCGGATGCACTACAGCTGCATTGCGATGTTTTTGAGTGCATTCTGGCTGCGTCCAACAGCATTTGACAACTGTTTGACGGCTGTCAGTCGTTGCAGTTAGCGAATTTCATTCGGTAACTGAAACGTAAACATGTTGCACTTATCGAACGTCTACTGTACGTGGTCCACCGACTTACGAAATCGCAACAATGCCGTTTTAAGGTCCTTGCTTATGTTGGACTTCGTGGACGCAATGTCGATGATCTTGTCAAGCTGCTGCTTAGCCACCTCTATTGCAGATAGTCCATCCCTTTTTTTGGTTGATGGCCCTCATCATCAGCCACGTTCCGTCCAATATCTCCCCCGATTGGCTAGCCGGGGCGTGGATCGGAGCTGCCACGCTGGAGCTGCGTGCGCAGCTTCTCGCTCCTACTTCCTAGCTTCTCCTTAACGGAGACCTCGCCAACTCACTTCTTGCGAAAAGGTTGGCCTCACCACTACCACTACATCATAATTGATTTTGATTCTTATTAGAGATTTTCATGTTAAAGTCTCACGAGTTGCACGGTCCACCACGCCAGAGCCCTGCATTAACGCTGTAAGGGACGAAATACTGTGGGGAGTGCCCGGGTAAAGTAGACGTTCGCTCGGTGCAAACGGTTTAACTGCAATGCTTTTTAACTGCAAGTCCGTTAAGTGCAACAATTTTGCCGTTATCGCACCGCTATCTGTCAAAAACAAAACGTCAACAGAATTGCGATGTTTTACGGATGCACTACAGCTGCATTGCGATATTGAGTTGTCCAAAAAATGTCTCACGAAACCTAATGCAAGCCTATCCATATACGGGAGAACAAAAGATGTTTACAAAGTTCTTACAGATATTGTCGTCGCGGTTGAAACCCGAAGTTTCCCCACACCCGACAATTGAATTTTCTCAAAATCTATACATGAAACCTAACGTCGGACATAGTGCGCTGGATAGCGGACCTGGCCCTCTATCCAGCGCACTGTGCCCGACGTACGTCCGACACACGGTTTAGGAGAAAAATCGATTTTCGCGTGTCAAAAATTCCGATTTTCAGCTGCACGAACAATAGATTAACACGGGAAATCTGAACACAAACCACTACCACACATTAATTTGGATTGGTCAATTTTTGAGTGCATTATGGCTGCGTCCAACAGCAATTGATAACAGTTTGTTTGACGGCTGTCAGTCGTTGCAGTTAGAGAATTTCATTCGGTAACTGAAACGTAAACATGTTGCACTTATCGAACGTCTACTGTACCCCACAGGTTCCGTTAACGATCGAGCATCTTTTTCACCCTCTCGACCACTCATTCCTCGGTACGGTTCGCTTGACACCTTGAATTGGGGTTAGTAGTCCTATTTTTAGCAGGGGACTACGCGGTTGGGATCGTCAGGCCCCGAGACTAGTTGTTCTGCCTTCCAGATTCTGATAATTAACAGGTGCAAAGGAGGGAAATGTATATCAACGGAAACATAAAACAACACATGAAAATATCCCACGGATAGAAATGCACTCCTACTCGCATATTATTTCACTTTGTAACTGTGAGCGCTTTCACAAAATTTAGAATGTATGAAAAGTTTGATTGATTGTTGAGAATTCAATGTGCAGGCTTTACAATTCTACCAAGGACGTCATCATCTTCTATGTATCAACTGTAATGCATCCTCCGTGTTCTAATTGCATCTATTTTTATGCATACCCATTATTTGAATAATGCTTACTTGATTACCTATACAGTACCTACATCCTTGCGTCCTAAACCATTTCAATCTTTGAAAGACCTGTGTATGGCGAAGGTTTCTTTAAAATAGAGAAAACAGACACAAAAGGGAAAGAGAAGAGGAGAGAGAAAGCCGGAAGCCAGAGACAGGAGAAAAGAGGATAATTAGAGCTGTAATAAGCGTGGTAAGTATTTTTGAACTCTGTAACGACCTGCAAAGTTTCGCGAAGCTTTAAACTAGGTACAGTTTTCACAGGAAAAGTGCTTCTGCGCGGCAAAAGAAACGTGAGAGGTAACAAATAGAAAATTCGTCATCTAACCTGTTTCTCCGTGGTACTGTGAGATGCTGAGTATTTCGTTTTCGTCTATTTCCTGTTGCTGTAGCTGCTGCTGCTGTTCCTGCTGATGCTGCAACTGGACACCCAAGGATAAGTTCAGCCGAGCATTGTGGTTGCCACCGCCATCTCCTCCGGCACCACCTACTCCTCCACCGGTACCAACCCCGGCACCACTCATCGGTGGTGGTCTCAACCGGGAGGGATCCAATAGCGATTGCATTTTGCTTTGCTTCTTCACCGGTGTTCGATTGGGAGAAGATTTGCGACTATTGCTGAACGATTTGAGCATTTTGGTCCTGGGAATAGAAAGTTTGAATTGATTGTGAAATAGATTTATGTTTAGTTTAATGTAATTCTTACGCATCAGTAAGCTTTTTGAGAAGTCTTTGGTATGATTGGTATTCTTCTTCACCAAACTCATTCGGGTCATGTCGTGCGTGCTCATACCTATAAACGTTAAGATTGCAAACTATTAGTACAAGTTAATCGGTTTGTATTATGAAACATACATATCGCAGAATTGATGTATCAATCTTTGGCCTGAGCCGTTCAGCGGTGCAGCTAAAGTTGTCAAAAGGAATGCTCTTAAACTGTCTCGAGGATGACGAGTGGATCCGTCTTGCTTGGCAATCTCTTTTTCTGAAATCGTCCGAATAACAAATTATAATTCCTTCATATTTTGAAAGGATAACTTACCCAGTTCCTTAACATCGTCCATTGCCTTCATACGGTAGTAGTACGGCGGTAAATTAGAATCTGGCTGCAAAATGTACTTCTTACCGTCTTTTTTATCGTCCCATAAAAGCTTCGGTTCAAAATAGATCTTTTGGATGCAATCAATTCGCCTCTCAATTTCCTTTTTGATCGACTGAAACATAGAAAAAAAAATCCATTATCGTAATTCACCCAAAACCTCCTCACATTTTTACCTTCTTGGCATCGTGCCCCACGGCGACATGAGGACCCCGTCTCTGTCGGAGCGTAAACCGGACGATCTGCCGTTTGGCAATGATAAAACAAATCGTCACCGCAAGGACTCCGCCCCCGATGATGAGCACTATCATCACCCCGGAAAGCTCTTCCATTTTGCTGATGCTGGTGCTGGTACTGCTGCCACTGCCACTAATTGCTACGTCAATGGGCTTTTCCACTATTTTTTGCAACATTACTCACTAGACTGTGATGGTTTTTCTCAAGAGCACACAGAATCACTATTGCTTTGGTACATTTTGCACTAAAAATCGATAAAATTCGATTTCCACAACAAAATCGTGAGCAAAACACAAGAACAAAAGGATGTTTTGACAGAATCTGATCGGAAAAAGTAAACAAGCTCATAACGCAGCCAAAAGGGGTGGTTTGACCAACTTGCTATAATAAAATTAAGCCGACAAATTCAAGAGAATTGGGTTTTTCAGGGGTACCGTGCCTTTTTTTTACATAATCATTTATTTGAGGCTCATGCGCCATTTGGCATAACGGAGCCGAATTCATTGGAATTTTTTTTTTACAATTTCAAACTTTTGACTTATTTGCTAGGTTAGTTTTGGAGAACCGTAACACTCGGGGTTTGGTCGAGGTTAGGGAGAACAATGATGTTTTAGGAAGGGATGGGAGGTTGGGGCTTATTGATGACTCTCAGCAGCATGGGGTGGCGTAGTTGCTGCTAGTCAAACATAGAGTGGACAAACAACCTGTAACGATACAAACAAACGGTTTTCGAAGGGACACGAAGTGGACAAGTGCAACAACAAGACGGGGCAATCAAACGAAGGCTTGTTTCAAAAAGTCGTACACAAGCTTCATGTACTCAAGATCATTTTTTCCCAACACATCTCTAATGTCAATTGGGTTTTTAAATTTGGAGAAATGTATTGATTTGTATTGGTATGTATTGGTTTTATACGAAAGAGTACATTCTTCTGAACCACTATGATTTTTTTCAGATTTTTAGAACTTTATTTTGGTACCTAAAATCAATTTCGAAGAGATTTTTCTAAATCACCTTTTGACAGCTGGGAAACTGCTTGACAGCTCCACTCAGTACAAAATGCGACGATAGGTGATTCGACAAATCGCTCCCATACAAACTTCAAACTGATTTTTATATAGGTTCCCGGGCACCAAAATTCATGAAAATTTGAATTTCGGCTCAGTTTGGCATGCAGATTCCGAATATGGAATTATCTCAACACCACTAAAGAAGCCAATTGTACCGTGCCTTGCCCTAATATTGTATGTTGCTTTCATAACAAAACGCGCTGCCAACTTCCAGTCGGCATTTCTGAATCATCGGAAAACGTCAGACTCCCGCTTGCTGATTGGCTGCGATGACTCTGGCGACGGTTTCATCCGCGACGGATTGAAATTCTCGCGTTCGATAAGGGAGAAAACCTCGGAGAAAACTGTCAATAAATATTTAGCTTGAAAAATAAAACCGTTCCTATTCGCAGCCCCCAGCATGAAACCTAACGTCAGACGTAGTGCGCTGATGGAAAGCGGATCTGGTCCTTTATCCAGCGCACTTTGCCCAACGTACTTCCGACGCATGATTTAGGAGAAAAATAAATTTTCGCGTTTCGAAAATTCCGATTTTCAACTGCACGAACAGCAGCGAAGCAATGTCGATGTTTCAATTCAAGCGCATTTTTGCCATGAATTAAACAATCAAAACAAAAACATTGGACGCGATGTTGAATCGAATGCTGAGTTGCTGATTCTGGCCCTTCGTCATCCCCCTGATTAAACCAGATAATTATTTTTATTCTAGGCCAAATGGTTCACACCCCCAGTGTAGATTCTGTCGGTTTAACTTTTGTATGCCAGTCGACCCGAACCCACACTAGCGAAAGCTTGAGTCAAGTCAGGCACAAAAATCCCAAGCACTAAAAAAAATCATTTTGGCGATCAGCGCGCCGTCTACACTCTAATACATGAAACACAACCTTTGCTTATGGCGTGAAATATTTCATGAGCAGCATCCATAGAATACGTAACAAGCACTAAAATGCGAAATATCAAGCATACACTATATTTTTTGTGGTTGGGAGAAATTAATGAGATATTGAAATTGGACTGACACAATAGTGTGCACACACCTTCAAAGTGTGATTGCAGCGCAGGGACAAGTCGGATCGAGTTGAGGTCTTCGGTGCACTTATTCCTTGTAAATGGAGGAATAAGGGCACCGAAGACGTCGAGACGATCCGACGCAAATGTGCACTTTTATCACACTTTTTAGGCGTACCAAAAAAAGTGTGATAGTCCAATTTGGGATCTGCAATATGTAAAACCTACAACGGATGCTAGAACGACTCTTAAGACTGTTTCGCATATTCATAGTTATACACCAAAACTTTGGAGAAACTCTTTGAAAAATAAAATAAATTTTTAAACAAAAATAAGTTCCGCCAAACCATTTCTATCTTGTAGTAGACATTCTCAGCTATCGTTTGCGGGGTAACATGAATGCCGGAACGTAAAATTTTTGTACTCTTAAGACTTTTTCGCATATTCATAGTTATACACTAAAACTTTGGAGAAACTCTTTGAAAATTAAAATAAATTTTTAAACAAAAATAAGTTCCGCCAAACCATTTCTATCTTGTAGTAGACATTCTCAGCTATCGTTTGCGGGGTAACATGAATGCCGGAACGTAAAATTTTTGTACTCTTAAGACTTTTTCGCATATTCATAGTTATACACCAAAACTTTGGAGAAACTCTTTGAAAAATAAAATAAATTTTTAAACAAAAATAAGTTCCGCCAAACCATTTCTATCTTGTAGTAGACATTCTCAGCTATCGTTTGCAGGGTAACATGAATGCCGGAACGTAAAATTTTTGTACTCTTAAGACTTTTTCGCATATTCATAGTTATACATCAAAACTTTGGAGAAACTCTTTGAAAAATAAAATAATTTTTTAAACAAAAATAAGTTCTGCCAAACCATTTCTATCTTGTAGTAGACATTCTCAGCTATCGTTTGCAGGCTAACATGAATGCCGGAACGTAAAATTTTTGTACTCTTAAGACTTTTTCGCATATTCATAGTTATACACAAAACTTTGAAGAAACTCTTTGAAAAATAAAATAATTTTTTAAACAAAAATAAGTTCTGCCAAACCATTTCTATCTTGTAGTAGACTTTCTCTGCTATCGTTTGCAGGGTAACATGAATGCCGGAACGTAAAATTTTTGTACTCTTAAGACTTTTTCGCATATTCATAGTTATACACTAAAACTTTGAAGAAACTCTTTGAAAAATAAAATAATTTTTTAAACAAAAATAAGTTCTGCCAAACCAGTTCTATCTTGTAGTAGACATTCTCAGCTATCGTTTGCGGGGTAACATGAATGCCGGAACGTAAAATTTTTGTACTCTTAAGACTTTTTCGCATATTCATAGTTATACACTAAAACTTTGGAGAAACTCTTTGAAAAATAAAATAATTTTTTAAACAAAAATAAGTTCTGCCAAACCATTTCTATCTTGTAGTAGACATTCTCAGCTATCGTTTGCGGGGTAACATGAATGCCGGAACGTAAAATTTTTGTACTCTTGAGACTTTTTCGCATATTCATACTTATACACTAAAACTTTGAAGAAACTCTTTGAAAAATAAAATAATTTTTTAAACAAAAATAAGTTCTGCCAAACCATTTCTATCTTGTAGTAGACATTCTCAGCTATCGTTTGCGGGGTAACATGAATGCCGGAACGTAAAATTTTTGTACTCTTGAGACTTTTTCGCATATTCATACTTATACACTAAAACTTTGAAGAAACTCTTTGAAAAATAAAATAATTTTTTAAACAAAAATAAGTTCTGCCAAACCATTTCTATCTTGTAGTAGACATTCTCAGCTATCGTTTGCAGGGTAACATGAATGCCGGAACGTAAAATTTTTGTACTCTTAAGACTTTTTCGCATATTCATAGTTATACACCAAAACTTTGGAGAAACTCTTTGAAAAATAAAATAAATTTTTAAACAAAAATAAGTTCCGCCAAACCATTTCTATCTTGTAGTAGACATTCTCAGCTATCGTTTGCAGGGTAACATGAATGCCGGAACGTAAAATTTTTGTACTCTTAAGACTTTTTCGCATATTCATAGTTATACACCAAAACTTTGGAGAAACTCTTTGAAAAATAAAATAAATTTTTAAACAAAAATAAGTTCCGCCAAACCATTTCTATCTTGTAGTAGACATTCTCAGCTATCGTTTGCAGGGTAACATGAATGCCGGAACGTAAAATTTTTGTACTCTTAAGACTTTTTCGCATATTCATAGTTATACACCAAAACTTTGGAGAAACTCTTTGAAAAATAAAATAAATTTTTAAACAAAAATAAGTTCCGCCAAACCATTTCTATCTTGTAGTAGACATTCTCAGCTATCGTTTGCAGGGTAACATGAATGCCGGAACGTAAAATTTTTGTACTCTTAAGACTTTTTCGCATATTCATAGTTATACACTAAAACTTTGGAGAAACTCTTTGAAAAATAAAATAATTTTTTAAACAAAAATAAGTTCTGCCAAACCATTTCTATCTTGTAGTAGACATTCTCAGCTATCGTTTGCGGGGTAACATGAATGCCGGAACGTAAAATTTTTGTACTCTTGAGACTTTTTCGCATATTCATACTTATACACTAAAACTTTGAAGAAACTCTTTGAAAAATAAAATAATTTTTTAAACAAAAATAAGTTCTGCCAAACCATTTCTATCTTGTAGTAGACATTCTCAGCTATCGTTTGCAGGCTAACATGAATGCCGGAACGTAAAATTTTTGTACTCTTAAGACTTTTTCGCATATTCATAGTTATACACAAAACTTTGAAGAAACTCTTTGAAAAATAAAATAATTTTTTAAACAAAAATAAGTTCTGCCAAACCATTTCTATCTTGTAGTAGACTTTCTCTGCTATCGTTTGCAGGGTAACATGAATGCCGGAACGTAAAATTTTTGTACTCTTAAGACTTTTTCGCATATTCATAGTTATACACTAAAACTTTGAAGAAACTCTTTGAAAAATAAAATAATTTTTTAAACAAAAATAAGTTCTGCCAAACCAGTTCTATCTTGTAGTAGACATTCTCAGCTATCGTTTGCGGGGTAACATGAATGCCGGAACGTAAAATTTTTGTACTCTTAAGACTTTTTCGCATATTCATAGTTATACACTAAAACTTTGGAGAAACTCTTTGAAAAATAAAATAATTTTTTAAACAAAAATAAGTTCTGCCAAACCATTTCTATCTTGTAGTAGACATTCTCAGCTATCGTTTGCGGGGTAACATGAATGCCGGAACGTAAAATTTTTGTACTCTTGAGACTTTTTCGCATATTCATACTTATACACTAAAACTTTGAAGAAACTCTTTGAAAAATAAAATAATTTTTTAAACAAAAATAAGTTCTGCCAAACCATTTCTATCTTGTAGTAGACATTCTCAGCTATCGTTTGCGGGGTAACATGAATGCCGGAACGTAAAATTTTTGTACTCTTAAGACTTTTTCGCATATTCATAGTTATACACTAAAACTTTGGAGAAACTCTTTGAAAAATAAAATAATTTTTTAAACAAAAATAAGTTCTGCCAAACCATTTCTATCTTGTAGTAGACATTCTCAGCTATCGTTTGCGGGGTAACATGAATGCCGGAACGTAAAATTTTTGTACTCTTGAGACTTTTTCGCATATTCATACTTATACACTAAAACTTTGAAGAAACTCTTTGAAAAATAAAATAATTTTTTAAACAAAAATAAGTTCTGCCAAACCATTTCTATCTTGTAGTAGACATTCTCAGCTATCGTTTGCAGGGTAACATGAATGCCGGAACGTAAAATTTTTGTACTCTTAAGACTTTTTCGCATATTCATAGTTATACACCAAAACTTTGGAGAAACTCTTTGAAAAATAAAATAAATTTTTAAACAAAAATAAGTTCCGCCAAACCATTTCTATCTTGTAGTAGACATTCTCAGCTATCGTTTGCAGGGTAACATGAATGCCGGAACGTAAAATTTTTGTACTCTTAAGACTTTTTCGCATATTCATAGTTATACACCAAAACTTTGGAGAAACTCTTTGAAAAATAAAATAAATTTTTAAACAAAAATAAGTTCCGCCAAACCATTTCTATCTTGTAGTAGACATTCTCAGCTATCGTTTGCAGGGTAACATGAATGCCGGAACGTAAAATTTTTGTACTCTTAAGACTTTTTCGCATATTCATAGTTATACACCAAAACTTTGGAGAAACTCTTTGAAAAATAAAATAAATTTTTAAACAAAAATAAGTTCCGCCAAACCATTTCTATCTTGTAGTAGACATTCTCAGCTATCGTTTGCAGGGTAACATGAATGCCGGAACGTAAAATTTTTGTACTCTTAAGACTTTTTCGCATATTCATAGTTATACACTAAAACTTTGGAGAAACTCTTTGAAAAATAAAATAATTTTTTAAACAAAAATAAGTTCTGCCAAACCATTTCTATCTTGTAGTAGACATTCTCAGCTATCGTTTGCGGGGTAACATGAATGCCGGAACGTAAAATTTTTGTACTCTTGAGACTTTTTCGCATATTCATACTTATACACTAAAACTTTGAAGAAACTCTTTGAAAAATAAAATAATTTTTTAAACAAAAATAAGTTCTGCCAAACCATTTCTATCTTGTAGTAGACATTCTCAGCTATCGTTTGCGGGGTAACATGAATGCCGGAACGTAAAATTTTTGTACTCTTAAGACTTTTTCGCATATTCATAGTTATACACTAAAACTTTGGAGAAACTCTTTGAAAAATAAAATAATTTTTTAAACAAAAATAAGTTCTGCCAAACCATTTCTATCTTGTAGTAGACATTCTCAGCTATCGTTTGCGGGGTAACATGAATGCCGGAACGTAAAATTTTTGTACTCTTAAGACTTTTTCGCATATTCATAGTTATACACCAAAACTTTGGAGAAACTCTTTGAAAAATAAAATAAATTTTTAAACAAAAATAAGTTCCGCCAAACCATTTCTATCTTGTAGTAGACATTCTCAGCTATCGTTTGCAGGGTAACATGAATGCCGGAACGTAAAATTTTTGTACTCTTAAGACTTTTTCGCATATTCATAGTTATACACCAAAACTTTGGAGAAACTCTTTGAAAAATAAAATAAATTTTTAAACAAAAATAAGTTCCGCCAAACCATTTCTATCTTGTAGTAGACATTCTCAGCTATCGTTTGCAGGGTAACATGAATGCCGGAACGTAAAATTTTTGTACTCTTAAGACTTTTTCGCATATTCATAGTTATACACCAAAACTTTGGAGAAACTCTTTGAAAAATAAAATAAATTTTTAAACAAAAATAAGTTCCGCCAAACCATTTCTATCTTGTAGTAGACATTCTCAGCTATCGTTTGCAGGGTAACATGAATGCCGGAACGTAAAATTTTTGTACTCTTAAGACTTTTTCGCATATTCATAGTTATACACTAAAACTTTGGAGAAACTCTTTGAAAAATAAAATAATTTTTTAAACAAAAATAAGTTCTGCCAAACCATTTCTATCTTGTAGTAGACATTCTCAGCTATCGTTTGCAGGGTAACATGAATGCCGGAACGTAAAATTTTTGTACTCTTAAGACTTTTTCGCATATTCATAGTTATACACCAAAACTTTGGAGAAACTCTTTGAAAAATAAAATAAATTTTTAAACAAAAATAAGTTCCGCCAAACCATTTCTATCTTGTAGTAGACATTCTCAGCTATCGTTTGCAGGGTAACATGAATGCCGGAACGTAAAATTTTTGTACTCTTAAGACTTTTTCGCATATTCATAGTTATACACTAAAACTTTGGAGAAACTCTTTGAAAAATAAAATAATTTTTTAAACAAAAATAAGTTCTGCCAAACCATTTCTATCTTGTAGTAGACATTCTCAGCTATCGTTTGCAGGGTAACATGAATGCCGGAACGTAAAATTTTTGTACTCTTGAGACTTTTTCGCATATTCATAGTTATACACCAAAACTTTGGAGAAACTCTTTGAAAAATAAAATAATTTTTTAAACAAAAATAAGTTCTGCCAAACCATTTCTATCTTGTAGTAGACATTCTCAGCTATCGTTTGCGGGGTAACATGAATGCCGGAACGTAAAATTTTTGTACTCTTAAGACTTTTTCGCATATTCATAGTTATACACTAAAACTTTGGAGAAACTCTTTGAAAAATAAAATAATTTTTTAAACAAAAATAAGTTCTGCCAAACCATTTCTATCTTGTAGTAGACATTCTCAGCTATCGTTTGCAGGGTAACATGAATGCCGGAACGTAAAATTTTTGTACTCTTAAGACTTTTTCGCATATTCATAGTTATACACCAAAACTTTGGAGAAACTCTTTGAAAAATAAAATAAATTTTTAAACAAAAATAAGTTCCGCCAAACCATTTCTATCTTGTAGTAGACATTCTCAGCTATCGTTTGCAGGGTAACATGAATGCCGGAACGTAAAATTTTTGTACTCTTAAGACTTTTTCGCATATTCATAGTTATACATCAAAACTTTGGAGAAACTCTTTGAAAAATAAAATAATTTTTTAAACAAAAATAAGTTCTGCCAAACCATTTCTATCTTGTAGTAGACATTCTCAGCTATCGTTTGCAGGCTAACATGAATGCCGGAACGTAAAATTTTTGTACTCTTAAGACTTTTTCGCATATTCATAGTTATACACAAAACTTTGAAGAAACTCTTTGAAAAATAAAATAATTTTTTAAACAAAAATAAGTTCTGCCAAACCATTTCTATCTTGTAGTAGACTTTCTCTGCTATCGTTTGCAGGGTAACATGAATGCCGGAACGTAAAATTTTTGTACTCTTAAGACTTTTTCGCATATTCATAGTTATACACTAAAACTTTGAAGAAACTCTTTGAAAAATAAAATAATTTTTTAAACAAAAATAAGTTCTGCCAAACCAGTTCTATCTTGTAGTAGACATTCTCAGCTATCGTTTGCGGGGTAACATGAATGCCGGAACGTAAAATTTTTGTACTCTTAAGACTTTTTCGCATATTCATAGTTATACACTAAAACTTTGGAGAAACTCTTTGAAAAATAAAATAATTTTTTAAACAAAAATAAGTTCTGCCAAACCATTTCTATCTTGTAGTAGACATTCTCAGCTATCGTTTGCGGGGTAACATGAATGCCGGAACGTAAAATTTTTGTACTCTTGAGACTTTTTCGCATATTCATACTTATACACTAAAACTTTGAAGAAACTCTTTGAAAAATAAAATAATTTTTTAAACAAAAATAAGTTCTGCCAAACCATTTCTATCTTGTAGTAGACATTCTCAGCTATCGTTTGCGGGGTAACATGAATGCCGGAACGTAAAATTTTTGTACTCTTAAGACTTTTTCGCATATTCATAGTTATACACTAAAACTTTGGAGAAACTCTTTGAAAAATAAAATAATTTTTTAAACAAAAATAAGTTCTGCCAAACCATTTCTATCTTGTAGTAGACATTCTCAGCTATCGTTTGCGGGGTAACATGAATGCCGGAACGTAAAATTTTTGTACTCTTAAGACTTTTTCGCATATTCATAGTTATACACCAAAACTTTGGAGAAACTCTTTGAAAAATAAAATAAATTTTTAAACAAAAATAAGTTCCGCCAAACCATTTCTATCTTGTAGTAGACATTCTCAGCTATCGTTTGCAGGGTAACATGAATGCCGGAACGTAAAATTTTTGTACTCTTAAGACTTTTTCGCATATTCATAGTTATACACCAAAACTTTGGAGAAACTCTTTGAAAAATAAAATAAATTTTTAAACAAAAATAAGTTCCGCCAAACCATTTCTATCTTGTAGTAGACATTCTCAGCTATCGTTTGCAGGGTAACATGAATGCCGGAACGTAAAATTTTTGTACTCTTAAGACTTTTTCGCATATTCATAGTTATACACTAAAACTTTGGAGAAACTCTTTGAAAAATAAAATAATTTTTTAAACAAAAATAAGTTCTGCCAAACCATTTCTATCTTGTAGTAGACATTCTCAGCTATCGTTTGCGGGGTAACATGAATGCCGGAACGTAAAATTTTTGTACTCTTAAGACTTTTTCGCATATTCATAGTTATACACTAAAACTTTGGAGAAACTCTTTGAAAAATAAAATATTTTTTTAAACAAAAATAAGTTCTGCCAAACCATTTCTATCTTGTAGTAGACATTCTCAGCTATCGTTTGCAGGGTAACATGAATGCCGGAACGTAAAATTTTTGTACTCTTAAGACTTTTTCGCATATTCATAGTTATACACTAAAACTTTGGAGAAACTCTTTGAAAAATAAAATAATTTTTTAAACAAAAATAAGTTCTGCCAAACCATTTCTATCTTGTAGTAGACATTCTCAGCTATCGTTTGCGGGGTAACATGAATGCCGGAACGTAAAATTTTTGTACTCTTGAGACTTTTTCGCATATTCATACTTATACACCAAAACTTTGGAGAAACTCTTTGAAAAATAAAATAATTTTTTAAACAAAAATAAGTTCTGCCAAACCATTTCTATCTTGTAGTAGACATTCTCAGCTATCGTTTGCGGGGTAACATGAATGCCGGAACGTAAAATTTTTGTACTCTTGAGACTTTTTCGCATATTCATAGTTATACACTAAAACTTTGGAGAAACTTTTTGAAAAATAAAATAATTTTTTAAACAAAAATAAGTTCTGCCAAACCATTTCTATCTTGTAGTAGACATTCTCAGCTATCGTTTGCGGGGTAACATGAATGCCGGAACGTAAAATTTTTGTACTCTTAAGACTTTTTCGCATATTCATAGTTATACACTAAAACTTTGGAGAAACTCTTTGAAAAATAAAATAATTTTTTAAACAAAAATAAGTTCTGCCAAACCATTTCTATCTTGTAGTAGACATTCTCAGCTATCGTTTGCGGGGTAACATGAATGCCGGAACGTAAAATTTTTGTACTCTTGAGACTTTTTCGCATATTCATACTTATACACCAAAACTTTGGAGAAACTCTTTGAAAAATAAAATAATTTTTTAAACAAAAATAAGTTCTGCCAAACCATTTCTATCTTGTAGTAGACATTCTCAGCTATCGTTTGCGGGGTAACATGAATGCCGGAACGTAAAATTTTTGTACTCTTGAGACTTTTTCGCATATTCATACTTATACACCAAAACTTTGGAGAAACTCTTTGAAAAATAAAATAATTTTTTAAACAAAAATAAGTTCTGCCAAACCATTTCTATCTTGTAGTAGACATTCTCAGCTATCGTTTGCGGGGTAACATGAATGCCGGAACGTAAAATTTTTGTACTCTTGAGACTTTTTCGCATATTCATAGTTATACACTAAAACTTTGGAGAAACTTTTTGAAAAATAAAATAATTTTTTAAACAAAAATAAGTTCTGCCAAACCATTTCTATCTTGTAGTAGACATTCTCAGCTATCGTTTGCGGGGTAACATGAATGCCGGAACGTAAAATTTTTGTACTCTTGAGACTTTTTCGCATATTCATACTTATACACCAAAACTTTGGAGAAACTCTTTGAAAAATAAAATAATTTTTTAAACAAAAATAAGTTCTGCCAAACCATTTCTATTTTGTAGTAGACATTCTCAGCTATCGTTTGCGGGGTAACATGAATGCCGGAACGTAAAATTTTTGTACTCTTGAGACTTTTTCGCATATTCATAGTTATACACTAAAACTTTGGAGAAACCCTTTGAAAAATAAAATAATTTTTTAAACAAAAATAAGTTCTGCCAAACCATTTCTATCTTGTAGTAGACATTCTCAGCTATCGTTTGCAGGGTAACATGAATGCCGGAACGTAAAATTTTTGTACTCTTAAGACTTTTTCGCATATTCATAGTTATACACTAAAACTTTGAAGAAACTCTTTGAAAAATAAAATAATTTTTTAAACAAAAATAAGTTCTGCCAAACCATTTCTATCTTGTAGTAGACATTCTCAGCTATCGTTTGCGGGGTAACATGAATGCCGGAACGTAAAATTTTTGTACTCTTAAGACTTTTTCGCATATTCATAGTTATACACTAAAACTTTGAAGAAACTCTTTGAAAAATAAAATAATTTTTTAAACAAAAATAAGTTCTGCCAAACCATTTCTATCTTGTAGTAGACATTCTCAGCTATCGTTTGCGGGGTAACATGAATGCCGGAACGTAAAATTTTTGTACTCTTGAGACTTTTTCGCATATTCATACTTATACACTAAAACTTTGAAGAAACTCTTTGAAAAATAAAATAATTTTTTAAACAAAAATAAGTTCTGCCAAACCATTTCTATCTTGTAGTAGACATTCTCAGCTATCGTTTGCGGAGTAACATGAATGCCGGAACGTAAAATTTTTGTACTCTTAAGACTTTTTCGCATATTCATAGTTATACACCAAAACTTTGGAGAAACTCTTTGAAAAATAAAATAAATTTTTAAACAAAAATAAGTTCCGCCAAACCATTTCTATCTTGTAGTAGACATTCTCAGCTATCGTTTGCAGGGTAACATGAATGCCGGAACGTAAAATTTTTGTACTCTTGAGACTTTTTCGCATATTCATACTTATACACCAAAACTTTGGAGAAACTCTTTGAAAAATAAAATAAATTTTTAAACAAAAATAAGTTCCACCAAACCATTTCTATCTTGTAGTAGACATTCTCAGCTATCGTTTGCGGGGTAACATGAATGCCGGAACGTAAAATTTTTGTACTCTTGAGACTTTTTCGCATATTCATACTTATACACTAAAACTTTGAAGAAACTCTTTGAAAAATAAAATAATTTTTTAAACAAAAATAAGTTCTGCCAAACCATTTCTATCTTGTAGTAGACATTCTCAGCTATCGTTTGCGGAGTAACATGAATGCCGGAACGTAAAATTTTTGTACTCTTAAGACTTTTTCGCATATTCATAGTTATACACTAAAACTTTGAAGAAACTCTTTGAAAAATAAAATAATTTTTTAAACAAAAATAAGTTCTGCCAAACCATTTCTATCTTGTAGTAGACATTCTCAGCTATCGTTTGCGGAGTAACATGAATGCCGGAACGTAAAATTTTTGTACTCTTAAGACTTTTTCGCATATTCATAGTTATACACCAAAACTTTGGAGAAACTCTTTGAAAAATAAAATAAATTTTTAAACAAAAATAAGTTCCGCCAAACCATTTCTATCTTGTAGTAGACATTCTCAGCTATCGTTTGCAGGGTAACATGAATGCCGGAACGTAAAATTTTTGTACTCTTGAGACTTTTTCGCATATTCATACTTATACACCAAAACTTTGGAGAAACTCTTTGAAAAATAAAATAAATTTTTAAACAAAAATAAGTTCCGCCAAACCATTTCTATCTTGTAGTAGACATTCTCAGCTATCGTTTGCGGGGTAACATGAATGCCGGAACGTAAAATTTTTGTACTCTTGAGACTTTTTCGCATATTCATACTTATACACTAAAACTTTGAAGAAACTCTTTGAAAAATAAAATAATTTTTTAAACAAAAATAAGTTCTGCCAAACCATTTCTATCTTGTAGTAGACATTCTCAGCTATCGTTTGCAGGGTAACATGAATGCCGGAACGTAAAATTTTTGTACTCTTAAGACTTTTTCGCATATTCATAGTTATACACTAAAACTTTGAAGAAACTCTTTGAAAAATAAAATAATTTTTTAAACAAAAATAAGTTCTGCCAAACCATTTCTATCTTGTAGTAGACATTCTCAGCTATCGTTTGCGGGGTAACATGAATGCCGGAACGTAAAATTTTTGTACTCTTAAGACTTTTTCGCATATTCATAGTTATACACTAAAACTTTGAAGAAACTCTTTGAAAAATAAAATAATTTTTTAAACAAAAATAAGTTCTGCCAAACCATTTCTATCTTGTAGTAGACATTCTCAGCTATCGTTTGCGGGGTAACATGAATGCCGGAACGTAAAATTTTTGTACTCTTGAGACTGTTTCGCATATTCATAGTTATACACTAAAACTTTGGAGAAACTCTTTGAAAAATAAAAAAAAATTTAAACAAAAATAAGTTCTGCCAAACCATTTCTATCTTGTAGTAGACATTCTCAGCTATCGTTTTTGGGGTAACATGAATGCCGGAACGTAAAATTTTTGTACGCTTAAGACTTTTTCGCATATTCATGGCACCGCTTCCAAAGTGTCACAGCCCAGCTAGACGTGCCTCGGGCACATCAGGAACGATGCCAGTAAGTTCCTGATTATGGTATACTGGTCATGCTTAGTAATTAGTAGATGAGATAGTGCATGCTAAGGTAACTATGCACAAGTGAGCTGATGGCGACGGCATTCTATCCTTTTAGTAAGGTCGCGTGACACTGACTCGAAACGGCGGTTAGGCTCATGTCGACGCTGTCTTCCGCCCCATAAAACCGTGGCATGGCCTTGAAGTTCGTTCCTGATCTGTGCCCAGCTTAGGCAACTAACTGGGTGGAAGTAGGTTCAGTTGAAGTATCCTGATTAGCGCTGATCCGGCACTGAGCTCAGTCCCCAGAAGGGCCTGGGTCAACCCTCGGGTGGCCTCCCTGCTTGCATAGATGACCATCAGGATCCTTGGCGACTACTTCATTTGCAGTAAGGGATAGCGGCTCTAAGGGGGGCCCAATAGACATGACTTCGAAATTCAACAACTGTAACAACGTGGTCGAGTGTGGAGTAACTGAGGGAGCGGCGTTGTGAAGCCGCACAACAGTTGCTGTGGCAGTTAGTCTCGGAGTCAAGTATAGACATCCCAACTAACAATAACTCATTATACAAGCACCTTTACGACGAATTGATACAGCATGATGCTGAATAACATTTGGGTAATTTTCAGGCACAACCTTTGTTCGGGTTTTGTTCACACAAATTTGGAGAAACTTTAAAGCATAGTGTTGTGTACCAACTGAAATGTTTGTTATTAAATCGTTTTACAAATACATAGTAAAGCTGTTATTCAGCTTAAGCAAAAATGATTAAAAATTAAAAAAATGCAAAAATTTTCAATTTCCACGAGAGTTTATAATTGGAACTTAATGATGTGAACAAATATTGTGAAATAATAACTACACATAAATTTACCTAAATCCAGATTCGAATCCGAGACCCGTCGATTGTCAGCCGCATGCCTTCCTATCTGCGCCATCCTAGAGATGATGATTTGCAGCGCTCAAATCAAAACATAAACTTCCCGTGGTTTAATAATGATCAGACTCTGACTCCTATACAGCAGTGGTGAATTAGCACAACATTATGGTTAACAACTGAACAACAGATTAATTCAGCTGTTGTTCGGTAAAAAACACATGTTTTTATCATGTACTCTGAGTCGAAGTATGATGAAACGAAAGCGCTTATTTGACTTGTGAAAAACACATTATACAGATACATGACCTAATTTTTACATGACCTTAACAAGAAGCAGAAAAAAGTCTTGTTAAACTATGCTGTAAAGGAATTACTGCGTGTCGAATAAAAATCTTATTAAACGCTTAAAAAGTGTTTTAAATTATCATTGTTTATACCAATACGAAAAGTTGAACATTGGCTACTTTTTCAATAGGAAGCAATCAGTGAAGTACTAGATTGAAAGTAGTGAGCTGGATTTTTGTATGGTGAGATGATCAATTCTCCGTTTCTGCAATGAAATGGTGCAAACAGCTTGGGTTATTTGATTTCTTGCCTAATTTGATGCTGTTTGAGCAAAAGTTTGGGTAACTGTGTTGTTGTATTATTTATTTCTTGCAACTTCAACAACACAGTTACCCAAAGTTTTGCTCAAACAGCATCAAATTAGGCAAGAAATCAAATAACCCACGCTGTTTGCAGCATTTCTTTGCAGAAATGGAGAATTGATCATCTCACCATACAAAAATCCAGCTCACTACTTTCAATCTAGTACTTCACTGATTGCCTCCTATAGGACAGATTGGTGAAGTACTAGATTTGTAGTAATGAGCTGAATTTTAGTATGGTGAGAAGGTCAATTCTCCGTTTCTGCAATGAAATGGTGCTAAAAGCGTGGGTATTATGATTCCTTGCTTAATTTGATGATGTTTCAGCAAAACTTTGGGCAACAGTGTTGTTGTTTTCTCCATTTCTTGCAACATAAACAACAAAGTTATCCAAAGTTTTGCTCAAACAGCATCAAATTAGGCAAGGAATCATAATACCCACGCGTTTTGTACCATTTCATTGCAGAAACAGAGAACTGACCTTCTCACCATACTAAAATTCAGCTCATTACTACAAATCTAGTACTACACCGAACGTGCCCTATTGAAAAAGCATTTGTACAGTAATGTGTACAGCATAATTTTAGTTCAGCTATAATTACTATTATAAAGCAACAATTCAGCATGCATGCTTTTTTGCGGCTGGCGGTTGTTAGTTGGGTTGGCATAGCGGCGTCACATGCGTGGCTTAGAGTTCCGATTAGATCATCGCTGGATTGATCGTCGGTGTTACCCTCCATAAACAATCGCTTCACAAATGCCGGCTTAAGGCGATCCCTACCCAGAAATGGACGCAAACCGGTGTACTGGTGGTGTCCAGAAATCGCAGAACTCCGCGCATCCTGTTTAAGAGCTAGAAGGAGGATGCAAAGGGCTCGTACCGATGAGGATAGAATAGGACAGATATTTGAAGTACTAGATTTGTAGTAATGAGCTGAATTTTAGTATGGTGAGAAGGTTAATTCTCCGTTTATGCAAAGAAATGGTGCAAACAGCGTGGGTATTATGATTCCTTGCCTAATTTCATGCTGTTTGAGCAAAACTTCGGGCAGCAGTGTTGTTGTTTTCTTCATTTCTTGCAACATAAACAACATAGTTATCCAAAGTTTTGCTCAAACAGCATCAAATTAGACAAGGAATCATAATACCTATGCTTTTTGCACCATTTCATTGCAGAAACGGAGAACTGACCTTCTCACCATACTAAAATTCAGCTCATTACTACAAATCTAGTACTACACCGAACGTGCCCCATTGAACGAAGCGAGGCCTACAGGGCGGCTAAACTGGCACTGAACAAAGAGATTAATCTCGGAGCAGGGGGTTAGACACTCTTAATCTTTTGAAATTAATCATTCCTAATCTTTGCTAATCTTGCCTAATCCCGCTTGATCCCGCTGTATCCCACCAGAAAATTTCAAATCGTTTTTACTTCAGTGTAAGGGCCTTTCTGTCGAACTTTGTTTTTGTTTACTCGCAGGGCTTGGTAAAATCCGTAAAATCACCAGAATCACTAAAAAGCAAGGTAATTATTATACTTTTTATTTAAATGAATATTTGTTCTGTTTGTGAAAAGAATTTTGTATTAAAGCTGCTGGATTAGGACAAGCTGTAGCTGAGAGGTATGCTTTTTGGGTGATACAATCGGGATCAGAACGGCGTTGGAGGTACCAGGATGTTCCAGAAGAAGACATTCGATGTGATCCTCCATCCAATGTACGTACATACCTAATAGGATCGAATCGGTTCAGCAATCCCAGACCGAACAAATACGCAGGACCTGGTGGATACGGAAATGAAAACAGTACGAAAAACATTGGCAGCTACGAGACTGTTTCTTCCCATCAGGCACAGAATGGATCTCCACAGCAGTCACTACCCCGTAGCAGCAGTTGCACGAACCTCACCAGCAGATGTGATTCCATTTGGAGAACACCATGCATCAGAATCCTAGCCAGTGCGATGATTTCTCTAATCAAATGGTTGCAGCAACTCCGCAGGCTATCGGCATACGTTTCTATTCTAACGAGCACCATGAGGGTGCCGGTGTAATGCAGCAGATGAGGTCCGGGTGGCCGTTACATTCCCAAGAATCGGCAGAATGGCGATGTTGGCCCATCCAACAGGAGGACGTTCCCGTATCAGCCGAAGCAGCAGCATCTCAGCAACGGCTTACTTTCTAAACACAATTAAATTTGATAACTTCCTGAATATGCTCGATCTTCTCAATTCTTTGCCCCACTTGATAATAGTTCAGTGTGAGACAACTCGTTGCTGAAATCCGAAACAAATCTCCAAAGAGAATTCGGGAGAGAGTTACACCCTCATTCTTGTTTACGAACGTTTTTGATTCGATCGAATCAGTAGGCCATTTGATTTTGCTGGCGTAAACGGGAATGCGAACGATTTACGTTCGAAAGTGGATTCGATCGAAAACAAGAATGAGGGTGTTGATCCATTTGTGAAGTAAAATGTATGGTGCGTCACCAAACACCTTTAGAGGACTTGGTGAACCTTCTCAACTACAAGTTCTGAGTAAAAAGAAGAAACATTATTGAATTTTAATCTATTTCTAAGTCCAGGGTCCACTGGCAGGTCCAGGGGAACGAGCTGCTTATGCGGCGACCTTGACAAAAAATCGGCCTATGCATCAATGTCCGGTTACCATCGTTCACAGATCTCCATAACAAGTAATTGTGCTGGAATGATGCTCCGCGGCAACTCCTAAAATTTGTCAATGGCATGAGGCAAACGATTTCAAATCGACTGGAAATGAAGAAAGCGAGCAAAATTTTCAATAAATAAACCCCTAAAAAAACCAGACTTCCAGAAAATCAATTGGCTTGAAAATCTGTGAAAATAAATCAAGTACATATTAAGAATGTATTTTTAGTCTTTCTCCTGTTATGATTACAGCAGGTTCCAGCGTCACCGGTCTGGTTCTGTGTATGAAATCGAAAAGCGCGACAATTAACACCATCATTCTTGTTTATACGTTCAGAAATTGGGCCTGATTACGAATGTCACTTCACGGTGGAAACTAAAAAGTGACACCGGTAATAAGGACGGTGGAAGTGATTCCCATTTGTTTAACTCACAACTTTTTCACCGTGGATTCGCAATGTGTCACCGTGATCGATTTTCACCGTGAAGTGACACTCATAATAAGGGTCATTGACTTCATTTTGAAATACAAATAAATTTTGTTCTTCGTCCTAAAACGTTCTGTTTAATTTCGTACACCAATGTCCAAGAAATTCAATACAAATGTTTCATAACAATCACATTTTACAATGGGCCTTATATTTAACGAATATCATTTCATGGTGAAAACAAAAGACTTGTGCAAGCAAATACATAGCTAATAGCATGCGAGAGAGGACGTGGTAAACCTAAAAAGCTACAACAAAATCTGCAAGTTTATACAGTAAAAGAATTTCAGGAACAATTCAAGAAGTTCTCGGAAATATGTATTCAACTGTTTTTGCATGTAGGACAGGACTTGGTGAACCTAAAAATCTACAAGCAAATACAGTCCAAGAATTTCTGGTAAAACTGCAGAAGTTCTTGGAAAAAGCGAAATGATTTTACATCACCATGCAAGAGAGGTCGTGGTGAATCAACAAGCAAATACATTACTAGAATTTCTGATAATGGGTAGTACGCAGATCGCATGAAATTTCTTGGCCTGTCTTGATGCGTGTAAAATTCAGGCGAGGAATCGCTCAAGAAATTAGAAAGTGTTGCTTTATTCCGGATGGTCACGGAAAAATAATGCACTGAACAGAAATTACTTGAGCGATTCTGTTTGAAGAGCATACCCCGCATAAAATACAGAAGTTCTTAGAAAAACGAAATGTCTTTGCATCACCATGCAGAAGAGGACGTGGTGAACCTTGGAAAAGCTACAACATAATCTGTAAATGAATACAGTCCAAGAATTTCAGGAACAACTCCAGAAGTTCTTGGAAATATCCAAATGTTTTTGCATCACCATGCAAGAGAGAACGTGGTGAACCTGAAAATCTACAAGCTTATAAATTCCAAGAATTTCAAGAACAACTCCAAAAGTTCTTGGAAATATCCAAATGTTTTTGCATCACCATGCAAGAGAGGACGTGGTGAACCTGAAAAACTACAACAAAATCTGCAAGCTTATCAAGTCCAAGAATTTCAGGATCAACTCCAGAAGTTCTTGGAAATATCCAAATGTTTTTGCATCACCATGCAAGAGAGAACGTGGTGAACCTGAAAAACTACAAGCTTATAAAGTCCAAGAATTTCAAGAACAACTCCAAAAGTTCTTGAAAATATCCAAATGGTTTTGCATCACCATGCAAGAGAGAACGTGGTGAACCTGAAAATCTACAAGCTTATAAAGTCCAAGAATTTCAAGAACAACTCCAAAATTTCTTGGAAATATCCAAATGTTTTTGCATCACCATGCAAGAGAGGACGTGGTGAACCTGAAAAACTACAACAAAATCTGCAAGCTTATCAAGTCCAAGAATTTCAGGATCAACTCCAGAAGTTCTTGGAAATATCCAAATGTTTTTGCATCACCATGCAAGAGAGGACGTGGTGAACCTGAAAAACTACAACAAAATCTACAAGCTTTAAAGTCCATGAATTTCAAGAACAACTCCAGAAGTTCTTGGAAATATCCAAATGTTTTTGCATCACCATGCAAGAGAGAACGTGGTAAATCTGAAAATCTACAACAAAATCTGCAAGCTAATTAAGTCCAAGAATTTCAGGAACAATTCCAGAAGTTCTTGGAAATATCCAAATGTTTTTGCATCACCATGCAAGAGAGGACGTGGTGAACCTGAAAAACTACAACCAAATCTACAAGCTTTAAAGTCCATGAATTACAAGAACAACTCCAGAAGTTCTTGGAAATATCCAAATGTTTTTGCATCACCATGCAAGAGAGAACGTGGTAAATCTGAAAATCTACAACAAAATCTGCAAGCTAATTAAGTCCAAGAATTTCAAGAACAACTCCAAAAGTTCTTGGAAATATCCAAATGTTTTTGCATCACCATGCAAGAGAGGACGTGGTGAACCTGAAAAACTACAACAAAATCTGCAAGCTTATCAAGTCCAAGAATTTCAGGATCAACTCCAGAAGTTCTTGGAAATATCCAAATGTTTTTGCATCACTATGCGAGAGAGGACGTCTTGAACCTGAAAAACTACAAGCTTATAAAGTCCAAGAATTTTAAGAACAACTCCAGAAGTTCTTGGAAATATCCAAATGTTTTTGCATCACCATGCAAGAGAGGACGTGGTAAATCTGAAAATCTACAACAAAATCTGCAAGCTAATTAAGTCCAAGAATTTCCGGAACAATTCCAGAAGTTCTTGGAAATATCCAAATGTTTTTGCATCACCATGCAAGAGAGGACGTGGTAAATCTGAAAATCTACAACAAAATCTGCAAGCTAATTAAGTCCAAGAATTTCAGGAACAACTCCAGAAGTTCTTGGAAATATCCAAATGTTTTTGCATCACCATGCAAGAGAGGACGTGGTGAACCTGAAAATCTACAACAAAATCTGCAAGCTTTGAAGTCCAAGAATTTCCGGAACAATTCCAGAAGTTCTTGGAAATATCCAAATGTTTTTGCATCACCATGCAAGAGAGGACGTGGTAAATCTGAAAATCTACAACAAAATCTGCAAGCTAATTAAGTCCAAGAATTTCAGGATCAACTCCAGAAGTTCTTGGAAATATCCAAATGTTTTTGCATCACCATGCAAGAGAGGACGTGGTGAACCTGAAAAACTACAACAAAATCTACAAGCTTTACTTTCTAGGTTTAATCACCGCATGACTTTATCATAATTGAATTTTATTGGCTTTTCTCGGTGAACTTAATACTACTCAAAGAAGGAGGGAGTAACGAAAGTAATGAAAGAAACTTCTATTCAATTTCTCTCGTCGCACACTTGCGATTCTATCCACCGTTTCTTTCATTACTTTCGTTACTCCCTCCTTCTTTGAGTAGTATTAAGTTCACCGAGAAAAGCCAATAAAATTCAATTATGATAAAAAATCTACAAGCTTTGAAGTCCAAGAATTTCAAGAACAACTCCAGAAGTTCTTGGAAATATCCAAATGTTTTTGCATCACCATGCAAGAGAGGACGTGGTGAACCTGAAAATCTACAACAAAATCTGCAAGCTAATAACTGTCCAAGCATTTTTGGAACAACTTCAAAAGTTCTTAGAAATATCCAACTGTTCTTGCATCACCTTACCACTGAAAACTGATTGATTTTAAACGAATAAACAATAACACTTGTTATGCGGTCCATTAAGACGTGTAAGGTGCTTGCGGCATTTTCGGTTGTTTTATAGTAGCCCACCTTCCCCTACCCCACCCAATTTTATTTATAATTAAACCTTAAATAAAACAATTACATCTTAAATAACATAATGATAAGAGTATTGATAGACTACGTGTGTAATTGGATGATGAAAGGCATCAGGATGACGAAGTATGAAGTTTCTTCTGCAGAAAGCAATGTTATCGCATGGTTGGTTATCCTGATTCATGTACCATTTATCAATCGCTGACTGAAATAGCTGAAAAAGACGAAAGATATTGTTCATGCTTAACCCTTTATAAGGCCGAGAAAACAAGAAGAGTTGTCAACGCATACTATTATGGAAATGATTATATACATGATTACATGTACAAAACAATTTTTGTTTGAAAGAAACTCACAAAAATCTAGGTGGCAATATAGTTGCCACTGCCCGTTTAGGCCAAAAACGCTGGTGGCAATATAGTTGCCACTGCCCGTTAACCCCAAAAACGAGCTTTTGAGGTGGCAATATAGTTGCCACTGCCCGTTTAGGCCACCAGCGCTGGTGGCAATATTCTTGCCACTGCCCGTTTAGGGTACTTTTCTTCTTTTGACTTCGACAAAAAGCCGGAAAAGAGATTTTAAAGTGGATTGCAGCTTAACCCATAATATAAACTGTGTAGTTCAGCTCATGTCAGCCCAGAATTTGATTATTTCTTAAAATATTAAACAAACCTTTAATTTTACAATAAGTTTGAGCTAATTTTCTTCACGCGGTCAAATTTAGCCATTTTTGAGACTACAAATGGCTCCTAAATTGTTGTTAAAGCTTTGTTTAGTACCAAAAAAATACCAGGCGTTGTTAGTAATCCCAATTTTGCGTAAACCAAAAAAAACCTTCTTCTGGGACTCGAAGTCCCAAACGGACCGAAACGTCGGACAAGATAAAATAGCAGTATTTTTATTTTTGTCAAGACTGGCAAGCCATCCTCCGAGAGTAAAATTCGACAGTCGAAAATAATCAACAAAGAGATTAAGGCACGTAAGGGGGCGTGCTTCGAAAATCTCTGCCAGGCAGCCAACACGACCCCATGGGGTGACGCCTACAGAGTAGTCATGGCCAAAATGAAGGGCGCGTCAGCACCCCCAGAACGCTCCCCAGAGATGCTGCAAAAGATCATGGAAACGCTGTTTCCGCGCCACGATACAAGACCATAGGCCCCCGTTCCCTATAGCCAAACCGGCCATAGCAAGGTAGCCCCGGTGACGAACGATGAACTCATTGCAATAGCGAAGTCGCTTAAGTTGAACAAGGCTCCGGGTCCGGACGGTATCTCGACATTAGCCATCAAGAAAAAAAGGCAAAGATTGGTTCTACTGCCTAAACCCGAGAAGCCACCTGGCGACCCGTCGGCATACAGACCTATCTGTCTGCTGGACACCGCCGGAAAACTGTTGGAACGGATCATTCTGTCGAGGCTGATGGTCTATACCGAGAAACCCGATGACTCTGGTCTCTCGGATAACCAGTTCGGCTTCCGGAAGGGTCGATCGACGGTGGACGCTATTAGGGCTGTAACCAAAACGGCCGAGATAGCGCTCCAAAAGAAGCGAACAGGAATCCGCTATTGCGCGGTCGTCACGCTGGGCGTTAAGAATGCGTTCATCAGCGTCAGCTGGGCCGCAATTAAGTGCGCAATACACCACCTAGGAGTCCCTGTTAGCCGGATACTGGAGAGCTACTTCCAGAATAGGGTGCTAATCTATGACACCGAGGAAGGCGAGAGGAGCTACAACATCACCGCAGGGCAGTGGTGGAAATTGATCGCGAACGTGTGCTCACGCGCTACAAAAAAATGCCATCGCATCGCAAACCTTTGCTGTGCGATGGTGTTCGTACGCCTGTGTCACACGATCGTACGACACGAACGCCAACGAGTGCATCGCATCTTTTGCAACCGCGATGCTTTTTTATTTTGGAGGTTCGCGGCCGATATTTCTGTAATGAAATCAAATTTTGGTAATATTTTTCGTCGATATCATTTATTGGATTGGTACCTGACCAGTATAATCAAAAAACACCCAACTAATTACCTTTAAGTGTACAAAAAATGGCAACAAACCAAGTGTACTACATTGTGATCCTTCTGGCGAACCAACTGCGATTCTGCTCATTCGACATTTGTTTTGTGTTGGTTCGTCGATCCGGGAAATCGTGAACCGTTCTCTCTTTTTGGGTTCGCGAGCGCGTGAGCAAAGATTGTGTTTGATGCGAACCAAAAAACACGTCAAGCGCATGATGCTTTCCACCACTGGCCCGGTACTATGGAACGTGGCGTATGATGGCGTATTGAGGCTCAAACTTCCACCGGGCGTAAAGCTGGTCGGCTTCGCTGATGATATTACCCTCGTGATATACGGCGAGTCGATAGAGGAAGTGGAACTGACAGCAACTCATGCAATTGGCATAGTGGAGGACTGGATGAGGTCGAGACACTTGGCACTCGCGCACCACAAAACGGAGGTTGTGGTGGTGGAAAACAACCGCAAGTCTGAACAGCAGGCAGTGGTCACCACAGGAGGATGCACGATCAACTCTATCAACTTATAAGCGCTCACTGAAGCAATTGGGGGTCATGATCGACGATAAGCTGAAATTCGGAAGCCACGTAGAATATGCCTGCAAAAGGGCAAGCATGGCGATAATGGCATTGTCAAAGATAATGTCAAATAGCTCGGCAATAGTCTCGAGTTTGGGGTATAACTATAAATATGCGAAAAAGTCTTAAGAGTACAAAAATTGTACGTTCCGGCATTCAAGCTACCCCGCAAACGATAGCTGAGAATGTCTACTACAACATCCCAACTAACAATTGCAAGTCACAAACAAGCAAGCTTGCTGAATTGTTGCTTAATAATGGTAATAATAGCTGAACTAAAATTATGCTCTACACATTACTGTTTAAATGATTTTTCAATCGAGAAAGTAGTCAATGTTCGACTTTCCTCACCGGTATCAACTATGATAAATTAAAACACTTTTCAAACGTTTAACAAGAAATTTATTCGTCAAGCATTGATTCCTTAACAAAGGAGTTTAACAAAACATTTGTCTGCATCTTATTACGCTGGTGTATCGATAAGCATATGCTCCTGAACAATGTGCTTTTCACTTGTCAAATAAACGCCTTCAGCCCGTCATAGTTTGACTAGGAACTTTGTGCGGATTATGGGATAAATCATGGCTAAAACTGTTTAGACAACCAAGTTATTAAAGAACTAATATTTTAAACGAATCACATAAAATAAAACAGAATAGAATTATGTAGTTTAACATTGAGTGCCAAAAGACGTAATCAACGTAAAAATGAGGCATGTAACAAGATATCTTGTACCTTGATTATTATATTTTTCATCTTCCGCTGCAGTTCTATATAGAAATGGTTTGGCAGAAATTATTTTTGTTTAAAATTTATTTTATTTTTCAAAGAGTTTCTCCAAAGTTTTGGGATATAACTATGAATATGCGAAAAAGTCTTAAGAAGAGTACACAAATTTTACGTTCCGGCATTCATGTTATCCCGCAAACAATGGCTGAGAATATCTACTACAAGATAGAAATGGTTTGGCGGAACTTATTTTTGTTTAAAAATTTATTTTATTTTTCAAAGAGTTTCTGCAAAGTTTTGGCACAGACAAACAGACGTAACACTTCGAACATTTTTCGATTCAAATCATAGTCACGGAAACATATTCGCCCAATGCTAAAAGGACTAACTTTGGCCGACCATCAACTAGGTGGCGGTAGTGAGCAAACGTCAGACTCGAACAAAAACTATGCGAGCGCCACGGGTGGGTAGTTGGCCAACTATCATCTTTTGAAAAAGACCGATAAATCGGTGTACGATGGGAATTATCAAAGTGTTACGTCTGTTTGTCTGTGGTTTTGGGGTATACCTATAAATATGCGAAAAAGTCTTAAGAGTACAAAAATTTTACGTTCCAGCATTCATGTTACCCCACAAACGATAGCTGAGAATGTCAACTAAAGAAAGAAATGGTTTGGCGGAACTTATTTTTGTTTAAAAATTTATTTTATTTTTCAAAGAGTTTCTCCAAAGTTTTGGGGTATAACTATGAATATGCGAAAAAGTCTTAAGAGTACAAAAATTTTACGTTCCGGCATTCATGTTACCCCAAAAACGATAGCTGAGAATGTCTACTACAAGATAGAAATGGTTTGGCAGAACTTATTTTTGTTTAAAAATTTATTTTATTTTTCAAAGAGTTACTCCAAAGTTTTGGGATATAACTATGAATATGCGAAAAAGTCTTAAGAAGAGTACAAAAATTTTACGTTCCGGCATTCATGTTATCCCGCAAACAATGGCTGAGAATATCTACTACAAGATGGAAATGGTTTGGCGGAACTTATTTTTGTTTAAAAATTTATTTTATTTTTCAAAGAGTTTCTCCAAAGTTTTGAGGTATAACTATGAATATGCGAAAAAGTCTAAAGAGCAGTGTTGGTAAACTCAAACTCAAAGCGCACTGATGAGCCGCTCCTGCGCGAGCAAACTCGTGCGCAATTTTGCATCATTTTCTCACGCGCGAGATTTTCATGCAAAATCTCGCTCTCACGAGTCAAGCGCTGAAATCTCATTTATTTGTTAAACGAATCCAAATCAATTTGAACGGCATTCAATGTTGTTGTACGCTAGATTTGCTGTTGTTCTATTATACAATTCAAAAAACTTCGATGTAAATAATAAGAACACCAAGAAATAAGGCAATGAGTGAAATCGCGAGTCAACTCATGCATGATTTTTTCAGCGGTGAGTTTGACGAGTCAAGAATCGCGCGTGAAAAAACTCAACCATGAGATTTGAGCATTTGAACTTTTACCAATACTGCTAAAGAGTACAAAAATTTTACGTTCCGGCATTCATTTTACCCCACAAACGATAGCTGAGAATGTCTACCACAACATAGAAATGGTTTGGCGGATTTTATTTTTGTTTAAAAATTTATTTTATTTTTCAAAGAGTTTCTCCAAAGTTTTGGGGTATAACTATGAATATGCGAAAAAGTCTTAAGAGTACATTCATGTTACCCCACAAACGATAGCTGAGAATGTCTACTACAAGATAGAAATGGTTTGGCAGAACTTATTTTTGTTTAAAAAAATATTTAATTTTTCAAAGAGTTTCTAAAAAAAGTGTTAGTGTATAACTATGATTATGCGAAAGAGTCCTAAGAATACAAAATTTTTACGTTCCGGCATTCATGTTACCCCGCAAACGATAGCTGAGAATGTCTACCACAACATAGAAATGGTTTGGCGAATTTTATTTTTGTTTAAAAATTTATTTTATTTTTCAAAGAGTTTCTCCAAAGTTTTGGGGTATAACTATGAATATGCGAAAAAGTCTTAAGAGTACAAAAATTTTACGTTCCGGCATTCATGTTATCCCGCAAACAATAGCTGAAAATGTCTACTACAAGATAGAAATGGTTTGGCGGAACTTATTTTTGCTTTAAAAAATATTTAATTTTTCAAAGAGTTTCTAAAAAAAGTGTTAGTGTATAACTATGATTATGCGAAAGAGTCCTAAGAATACAACATTTTTACGTTCCGGTATTCATGTTACCCCGCAAACGATAGCTGAGAATGTCTACCACAACATAGAAATGGTTTGGCGAATTTTATTTTTGTTTAAAAATTTATTTTATTTTTCAAAGAGTTTCTCCAAAGTTTTGGGGTATAACTATGAATATGCGAAAAAGTCTTAAGAGTACAAAAATTGTACGTTCCGGTATTCATGTTACCCCGCAAACGATAGCTGAGAATGTCTACTATAAGATAGAAATGGTTTGGCAAAACTTATTTTTGTTTAAAAATTTATTTTATTTTTCAAAGAGTTTCTCCAAAGTTTTGGGGTATAACTATGAATATGCGAAAAAGTCTTAAGAGTACAAAAATTTTACGTTCCGGCATTCATGTTACCCCGCAAATGATAGCTTAGAAAGTCTACTATGAGATAAAAATAGTTTGCGGAACTTTTTTATGTTTAAAAATTTATTTTATTTTTCAAAGAGTTTCTCCAAAGCTTTAGTGTATAACTATGAATATGCGAAAAAGACTCATCTCTCTCTCTTCTTGGCGTAACGTCCACCTGGGACAAAGCCTGCTTCTCAGCTTAGTGTTCTATGAGCACTTCCACAGTTATTAACTGAGAGCTTCCTCTGCCAATTCTTTATTACACCAACGAACCTAACCTCAAAATGACTGACAATTCTCAGGTCATTTTGACAGATGTAACATGAGCATGAAAAGAACGGCAAAAAGACCGATAAAGTAGAATATATTATCTGTCTTTTTCGTGCATTAGTGTGGTCTGTCAAAATGACCTGTGAATTGTCAAACATTTTCATGGCTAGCTTAGTTGGTGTAATGAAGAATGACCATTTTGCATGTGTATATCGTGTGGCAGGCACGAAGATACTCTATGCCCAAGGAAGTCAAGGAAATTTCCTTTACGAAAAGATCCTGGACCGACCGGGAATCGAACCCGTCACCCTCAGCATGGTCATGCTGAATACCCGTGCGTTTACCGCCTCGGCTATATGGGCGAAAAAGACTCATACATTTTTCAAATTTATTTCAGTGTAGCAGAAACTTAAAAATTACAGCCATTACCGTGAAGTGGTCTTACATAGAACAATGCGAGTAGCTGAGTAGCAGGTTTTGTTCCAGTTGGGATGTTACTATGCCAAGAAAAACAAGAAGCAATCGCAACGGCGACTTCTTTAGCGACTTTTGATTTTGGTGAGGCACGAAAAACTCCAGATTTTGCCACCTCAATTTTAGTTGCTAGCTTCACACATGCCATTTTCGTTACGTTGTTTTCGATTAACCACCCGAGGCACAAAAAATTGAAATATTTCACTCATATTTTAGTGCTTGGTTTTTAGTGCCTGGCAAATTTCTTCTTGGATCCGCACGTAGATGTCGCTAAGGTAGGAAAAAATTTTAGTGCCTGGGTTTTTTAGTGCCTAACTTAACGCAAGTCTATAGCGAAACCGCATCGAAACTGTCATCCACTCATCCAAAACGTAAACAAAAATCTAGTTTTTGTCTGAAAAAAAAAAATCAAAAAGTGTTCTTGTTTCGAAGTTAACGTAAATTTCGCGTATTAAATGTATTTCAATACAAATCTAACAGCAAATACCAGTGACCGAAATGTCATCGGAAAAAAGAAAACGTAAATCAACCCGCACGCCACCGGTAGCCGCCGTCAGGAGCGATTCGTCCAGCGAACGCGAACTGATCATCGATCTACCGAGCACCAGCACGGGCGGCGGTCGGACCACAAGATCCTCTCGGCCGATAACTCCCAAAAAGACCAGCCCCGACAAGCGGCCACCCTCGACGAGGAAGAAACGTCGCCGGCCACGGTCCAGCAGTTCCAGCAGCGATGTCGAGGATCAAACTCTGGAGGAAACAATCCAGCGGGTGGCCGTTAGTAACAACATGTCCCAGGAAAGCATTAAGAAGATCCTGAAGAAGCTGGTCCTGAATGAGCACATTCTGGCAACGGTGAAATTGAAGGTTTGTGGATAGGATAACTAGTAGTGAATCGAGTTCATAAAAAGTTTGTTACAGGAGGAAGAAGAAGTCCGGGAAGCGAATACCCACCCCGTCCCGGTCAAAGATGGCATGGAAGGTGACGATGAAGAAGAAGACTCCACTGCAGCTCAGGTCAAGCTAACCCGGTTGAAAGCCAAGCAGCTGAATAAGCCACCGCTTCCGATAGTTCCTTTGAAAGCGCCGATAGCAAACGAAGAAGTGGCTGCGCTAATTCGAGAAGAGCTCGGTTCCGACGATGACGACGAGGAGTATCAACCTACGGAGGATGATATTCCCTCCGATGATGACCCCAACACAACTATATCGGACATCGATTCGCAACCGCGGACGCCGATCGCACCGTCAACCCCAGGCGGCACGGAAACGGAAGAAGAGTCCACCTTGTACAGCAGGGATGGACTGTTCAAGGTGCCGCGGATACGTAACGACAGTTACTGCTCCGAACAGGAGCAGGAGAACATTGCCCGGCGGACCCGATCGAAGCTGTGTCTGCAGACGACGGCCATCGAAACCATCGAGTCGACGTTCTTCCCGCCGGACATTACGACCGATATGTACGATTTCGACTGCGACATGGATCACGTCTGGAAGGAGTTTCTGAGCGAGTTCACCAAGCCGTTGCGTGAGTATTGTACAATATGTAGGATAGAACGAGGTGGTAGTCCTACTGATATATTCCCATATCCCTCACAGCCAACCACGCTGAAGACGACGATGACACCGATCCGGAGTACGTGGCGGCTGATCAAGTACCAGTTGACGCTGAGGAGCTTCGCGAAGTCAAGGTCTCCAGGAAAGAGCTCAACGAACTGGTTTCGGAACTGCTGGAAATGAGCGGAATTATTGACGAGTCTTTCCTCAATGATGCTACACCAAATAATACTTTGGTTCCTGGTGGGGCAATTGAAGCTCCCAGCAGTCAGGATCAAGATCAGCTATCCCAAGAAGTTGAAGACACAGGGCAGTCGTCTGTGCTGAACACCCCACAGCCAAAATTGTCTAGTCCGGTGAAGGAGCGTTCTGTTAGTCCCGAACGAATCGTCAATAACTCCGTATTCCAACCAGAAACGGTGTCCACCCCTGTGGCACCCCTTGCAGAAAATCGTGTAGTTCTTGTGACACCTGCTTTGTTGCCAGCCACTGCAGACGTGCAAGCGAGTGGTCCAGAATGTGGAGTACCTAGTGTACAATTGTACACGGCTGCTATACCATCCGTAGAAGGCAATGTACAAATCGTAGCTCCTGTTCCGCAACAGTCTGCGGTGATTTCCGAAGTAGGCGAAACTAGTCTGAACAGCACTGCGCTGGCGCCTGTGCCGCAGCCTACTACTCCAACTGTCCAACCCACAGAAAGGCGGATAGTTTTCATAACTCCAGGCTCTCAAACTAATGGTTCAACCTGGACAGTTATTAGCACCAGTCCTGGAAATTCCATTTTGCAATCTAGTTCTTCGTTTATTGACCAATCGGCAATAGCACAAACTAGTTATTCCAGTGCCAACAATTCGCAACAGCTGGCCGATGCCCCGAAAAGCCTCACTCTAAGCGGTAACTTCTTCCTCCAGATAGCAACGCCGGATGAGTCCAGCTTCTACAAGTACTACATACCGTCGAAGACTTTTACGGTTCCCCAAACGGACCGGACTCCAGTGCCACCGTCGGAACGAAGGTATCGCTTCACGCACAGCCTGGTGCCGGTGACTGTAACATACCACGAGGGCCAAACGGGTTTCACGAGCTTTCAGCTGCAAATTTTCCAACAACAGCTCCGGCAGCACGTCCAATTTGCGGCGCAGAGTTTTATGCAGAGCTACGCGCATCCCAAGTTTTGGCAGATGGCCAAAACTTTCAAGGAAATGCTAGTAAGTAGCTTTCTACGCAATTCTTTGAATTGTAGAATTAACCTTTCCCTATTTGCTTCAGCTTGAACTGCAGCAAATGGCAACCGACAATCCATCGGCCAAAGCGTGGAATTTGGATGGCGCTGTCGAGTGCTGCCTCAGCTGGGAAAAGGAACTCGAGGCAGATTCGGACGAAAACAAGGATTTTATCCAGTTTCAATTGGACGAAGTTAGCAAAGCGTAAGTATTGTTTGTTTGATCGTATCAACACAGTGCGTATGTACCAACAGAGTGCAAAGTAGGAATGCAAACAAGTATATATCAATTCGCATCGTACGGTCAAGCTGTTCGGACTTCAAACTCAATTCTTACAGAAGTCATACGCTTAGGTATTCAAATTTTGACTAGATTCGCTTTTGATCCTTGTCCCACGAAACGCGTAAAAATTAAAAGAATGCACAGTGGTCCACGAACCAGATTTACGAAGAAAGATGCATTCAATGCCTTCAAATGAGTTTTTAGACAAAATGGTCTTCTACAAAGTTGTCCCTAATAATAAGGCCCTCTTTAAAATGTGCATGAAAATTAGGGTGGTTCATATTTTCAAAGAAATTGGTAACCAAATTTTTTTATTTGCAAGAATAACTGTAAAATTTTCTTCGGGAAAGTTGTAGATCTATCAATTTTGAGCAAGTTTGCTGAAGACACTTTTTATGTAACTTTAAAATTGACCGATCCAGAGGTATTTTTCTGAATAAGCTTAGGGTGGTTCAAGAAAAACCGGTTTTCTGGCGTCAACTTTTTCAGTTTCGATTTTTCATCAAAGTCGCTCAAGAAACATTTGTAGGGCATTTGAAGGCGCTCCGTTTCGTGTGCTGAGATGGTCGTTATCTCTTTTGGTTCAAAAGTTACAGGCGTTTTTCTTAAAAAATCATAGTTTTTACAAAAGGTGTTATGATGGGTTGCGGCAAACATAAAAAATATCTTTTGCCCGCATTCAAAAGAAGAAATGTTGTTATAAAACATATCAAAAAATTATGTCCTCGCCACTGGAACATTGTTATGTTTTTACCTGATTGATTCGTTCTTTCCGGCTGAAGTACCATTATTTTTAACATCCAATGCTGTTTTTTGCCATTGATTTATTTTTTGTTGAGTTTCCAGCATGCGTCCCGTATTTAAACGGGACAAATCTGGTCAGCCTATTCCTGGATTACTTCTTGGAGGAGTTTCTGGAAGAATTCCAGGAGGAATTCCTGAAGGGATCCCAAGAAGAGTTCTCGGAGGCATTTTCAAAATAATCCTGGCAGTTGTTCCCGAAAGAATCACAGAAGGATTTCCAAGGTGAATCCCTGGAGGAATCTTGGAGAAATTCGTGAAGAAACCCCATGATGAATCTTGGAAGCAATCCCTTGAGGAATTCCTTAGGAAACCTCACGAGAGCTTTCTTAGCGAATTTCTGTAAGAATTTCTGTAGGAATCCCTGGATAATAAATTGAAGAAATCCATGTCTGCAGTAATTTCTGGACGAATTGTTGAAGGAATACTAACGGATTTTTTAAAGGAAAAATCTCTAGTAAAATTTTCTCGAACAACTTCTGGAAGACATTCTTGCAGAAATACTTCGAATAATTCCAAATGGCATTATTGCAGCAATCTCCAGTGGAATTCTGGAAGGAATATATGTAAAAATCCTTGAAGAAATCTCTGAATATCTCAATGGATCTCTGAAGAAACTCCTGAAAGAAATCTCGAAAATAGCACTCGAACAATCACTGGAGGAACCTTTAAAGATATCTCAGGACATATCCCCGTAGAAATGTCTGGTAGAATCTCTAGATGAACTATTAAAGGAATCTGTGGAGAAATTCAAGTTAGAACCACTGCAGCAAGCTATGGAAAAAATCCTGGAGGAATTGTTCAAACTCATATAGGTTCAGTGTACCAGTTATGGCTATAGTACCTCAAATTCGCCATAGTCGATTTTCAACCTTTAAAGATACAAATCAACAAGAAAAAAATCGTGAACAACAGATCACGATCACAAAAGATGATTGCAATCATTCAAACTTCACAATTTGCTCAAATTATGGTAGAAATAAATCATTTTCCTTAACTTTTCGGCCTCCTTGCACCCTATTTCGCCATAGTGTACCAGTTATGGCAACTCCCATAAGGAATGCATGTAAATAGTGCGAAGTGGAACCCAAATTAACAAATGTGTCCATAACTGGTACAGGGTTCCTATCATTGGCACACGCCGTAATAAATACTAAAAGTCGTTTTGGCTCCGTTTTTATATTTTTCCTGTAAAGTATTGAAACAAATCAATCATTTGACTTATTGTTTACATTCGTCAGTCTTCTTCTTATTTTTGTAGAAATAGTTTTTCTTAGGTAGTGCGATAACTGGTACAGGCACCCTAGTTTACGAAACTAGAAACAATTCTGAAACAGTCATTTAGTTCCTCAAAACTGCAATGCCTATTTGCATATTCAAATATCGGGCCTCATCCAGAAAAAATTCTAGCTACACCAATGATTTTACGACTCTTTGTCTAAAGATGATATAGCATTCTGAAGAAAAATTACAATTTCATACTTTTGAATCGAAAGAAAAATCGAATGTAAAATATCGATTCGGTCGATTTTGTGGGGTTTCAACATCGATTCAAAAAATCGATTAATCAAAACAAAAACATCGATGTTGCGAACATCTATTCAAAATTGCCCAACGCTAACGGCTACACAAATTTTCTCTAGTATTCAATTCAAACAAACGTCATTCTAAGAGCAAAATACCTGGGATTTCTTTACGAATCTTTTCAAGGACACCTTTAGAAATCCCTTTATGCATTTATTCAGGAACTTCTTCAGGGATTCTTTCAGCAATTCCACAAGGGACTTCTCCAGAAGTTTCTCCTTCGTGAATTCTCCCATGGACACCTTGCAAGGTGCGGGTAGTGATTGTTTCGGGCTTTGTTCCAAGAAATGCTTCAAGAATTCCTCCCATGATTCCATGATTCACAGATACTTCTGCATCGACGAATTCCTCCTGGAATTTGTCCATAGCTTCCGTCAGTGAATCCATCATGGATTGCTCCAGAGAATTTTTCAAGAATTCCTTTATGGGTTTCACCAGACATTCCTCCGGGAATTTCTTCTGGGATATCTATAGAGGTTCCTCCAGTGATTGTTCCAATATTTTTTTTTTCGAAGATTCCTCCAGGAATTTCCCAAAGAAATGTCAACAGAAATTCTTTCAGGTATGTTTGCAAGTGTTCCTTCCGAGATTTCTTCAGGGATTTCTCCATTCAAGAATTCTACTAGAGATTGCTCCAATAATTCAATTTGGAAATAATCCGAAACATTTCAGTAGGAATATCTTCCAGAATCCCTTGCAGGAAATTTTACCAGAGATTGACTAAAAAATAATCCAGGAGTTCCTTAAAACATTGTACAATACATTCTTTTGGGAGTCCATACAAAAATTCCAACAATAATTCGTCCAAAAATTATTGCAGACATGGATTCCTTCATATTTTTTTCCTACAGAAACTCTCCCAGGAATTTGTTAACAACACTTTCCTGGGATTTCCAAAGGAATTCCTCATGGGGTTGCTTCCGGGATTCCTCATGGGATTTCTCTAGGAATTCCTCCAGGTTTTCCTCCAGAGTTTCACCGGGAACTTCTGTGTTTCTTTCAGGAACAACTCTAGGGATTGTTTAAAAAAAAGTCCTCCAAGGATTCCCCTAGGAACACTTTTTAGAATTGCTTCAGGAGTTCCTCTTGGAATTCTCAGAAATTAATCCAGTTCTTCTTCCAGGGACTGTTTAGGGATTTCCTTAGGAGTAGTTACCTTTAGGAACTGTTTCCGGGATTCCTTCAGGAACTGCTACAGAGATTCCTCAAAGAGTTCCTCCGCGAACTCTTCTTAGAATTCCTTCAGGATTTTTGCAAGGATTCCATCTGCAATTTCCTCTGGAATTATTCCTGGGATTCTTTCAGGAATTTCCCAAGGGATTCCTCCACGAATTTCTTCTGATATTGCACCGGGAATTATTCCAGGATTTTCTTCAGAAATGCCTCTAGAGAATCCTCCAGATATTCCTCCAAGAATTCTTCTAGAGACTCCAGGAGTGTTTCTAGAGATTCCTCCGTTAATCCCTACAGGCATTCCTCTAGGATATCCTCCAGGGATTCCTCCAATAATTTCTGCAGGGCATAACTCGGGAATTCCTTCTGTGTTTCTTTCTGGAACAACTTATTTTGAAAATTCCTCCATAGAGCCTCCCAGGAACTCTTCTTAGAATTCCTTCAGCAATTCTTCCTTGTGTTCTTTAAGGAACTCCTTCAGCAATTAATTCAGCACTTTCTCCAGGGACTGTTAATTCCTTTAGGATTTTTTTTCAAGGATTTCTCTGAAAATTTCTCTAGGAGTTCATCTAGAGATTCTTCTAGAAATTCCTCTGGGGATTTCTCCAGAAGTTCCTCTGGAGATGCTTTTAGTAATTCCTACAAGCATTCCTCTAGTATATCTACCAGGAATTCCACCAGAAACTTCTCTAGAAATTCCTCCAGGTATTTCTCTAGAAATTGCACCAGAAATTTCTCTAGAAATTCCTCCAGGTATTTCTCAGGGGATTTTTCAGAAATTTCTCACAGGGTTTCTCTAGAGATTCTCCCAGAAATTCATCCGGTTATTGTTGCAAGCATTTCTCCAAAGATTCCTTCAAGGATTCCTCCAGCAATTCCCAAAGGAACTCCTCCAGGAAATGCTCCAGTAATTACCCCAAGAATTTCTTCAAAAATTCCTCCAGCAATTTCTCTAGAAATTTATCCAGGAATTGCCCTGGATATCTTTCAGAAATTAGGTCAGGAATTTCTCCAGAAAATTTTCTGTTTTTTTTCAGAAATTCTTGCAGGAAATTCTCCAGGAATACTTTCAGGAATTTTTCAGGGATTCCTCCAGGCAGTTCTTCAGGAATTTTACCTGAGATTCCTTCATGAATTGCTTCAAGGATTCCTCTAGTTATTTCTCCTCGAATTTCTTCAGGGATTTTCCCAGGGATTCCTCCAGAAGTTCATCTATAGGATTCTTCCAGCAAATCCTCTAAAAGCAATTCTTCCAGGAAATTCTCCAGGAATACATACAGCAATTTTTCAGGGATTCATCCAGGTATTCCTCTAGAGATTCCTCCAGGGATTTCTTCACAAATTTCTTCAAGGATTCCCCCAGGGATTCCTTCAGAAATTCCGCTTTGAATTTCTTCAGGACTTTCTCAAGGGATTTTTTCAGAAATAGAAAAAATAATAGAAATCTCCCAGAATTCCTCTAGAGATTTCTCTAGAAATGTATCCAGTAATTATATCAAGAATTCCCCCAGGAATTTCATCATGGCTTCCTCCAGCAATTCCCACAGGAATACCTCTAGGAATTCCTCCAGGCATTCCTCCAGGATTTGATCCAGGAATTTCTCCACGAATTTCTTCAACGATTCTCCCAAGGATTCCTCCAGGAATGCCTTCAAGGATTTCTCCAGGAATTCCTCCAAAAATTCCACTTGGAAGAGTGGCCCCTTCTAGAATTTCTTCAAACATTCTTCCATGGTTTTCTTCCGGAGATCTTCCAAATATATCGCAAGAAAGTCAAGTATTTCTCCAAGAATTTCGTTATGTATTTTCAAAATACTCCTGCAAGATTTTTTTCCGAAGATTATAACACAAATTCCTCAAAAAAAAAATCAATGAAAATCCCTCAAGAGAATCCTTTTAACTAGAAATGCTTTAGAAATTACTCCAATAATCATTCCAAGGATTTAGGAATTGTTCTGAATATTACTTCAAAAATTCTAATAAAAAGTGTTAGAATTCTTTCAAGAATTTTCACAGAAATTTGTCTAAGAAATTCTACTGGAATTCTTTCAATAAAATCGTCCTAATATTCTTTCAAGGTTTTCATCAGGATACCTTTAAAGATTTATTCAGTGGTAACACCAATTGTTCTTCCAGATTTTCTTCTCGATGCCTCGAAGAAGTTTTTATAACGATTTCATCAAGGGTTTTTTAAGTATTTCGTGAGAAACTTCTTCAAGAAATCTTCCTGTGGATATATATTGCGAATCATCTAGGAGCTATTTCATGGACTTCATAACAAATTCCATCGAAAGTTGCTCCAACGATTGTTTTGGGAACTCTTCCAAACAATTCTAAAGAAATTCCTGCAATAATATTCCCAAGAATTCCATAAAGGATTTCCTAAAGATTTCCAAAAACAATTCTTTTGGGCTTTTTTCCCTCTTTCTAAATTTCAAGTTAAAATAAACAATAATAATAATAATAATTCTTTTGGGCCCACCCCACATGATCCCTTCAGCATAGTTTTCCTGAGAAATACTTTAGGAATTCATTCAAGATTTTTTTTAGAAATTTCTTCAAGCGTTCTTTTTGCAATCCTTCAAACGATTTTTCTTAAAGTCCTCCTCTCAAAGATTTCATAAGAAAGTCTTCAAGCATTTCTTTAAAGGTTGTTTTTTGATTTCTTCTTCTTCTATATGGCTCGACGTTCCCACTGGAACTTGGTCTGCTTCTCTCCAACTTAGTGTTCTTTGAGCACATTCACAGTTATTAATTGGACGGCTTTCTTTGCCAGCCATTGCATGAATTAGTATCCCAACTAACATTTTCAGCGCTATAAGCTTCAGTTTGAATTAATAATTTCTGTTGTGTAACCATCGAGTAAAAGCAGTCATTGCTGAAAAAAAGGAAAGCTAGTCAAATATAAATCATAAGCTAATACACGACTGCGAAACAAGCACCATACAGCTACCAAACTCGGTTTTCAGAAATCCATTACTTGTCACTGGGGCTGCCTTTATTCCACCCTATTCCAACTCCGGGAGATTTCCCGGAAGATGTGAAAACTTGAACACATCGAATAGGAGTCCCCACTAACAAAACAGCTGCTATTATACAGTACAATTCATTATACTGACAAATCGCCAAACCAGCAGCGCTTTAAAGGCCGTTATGCGATTTCATTACGGCTAGAAGCTGTAATAAAGAAACTGTTGGTTTACCAACACGGCTTGTCGGACATAAACATTATTGTCAAAACAAACTTCAAGCGGGATATATAGCTACTACACAAATTCTTTACAGCTATCCATGTATGTGCTGTGAAATTATTTGGGTTGCTTTTATTGCACTTTAATTCAATGCCGGAAGATTTGCCGGAAGATGTGCAAATCGAGTAAGAGTCCCAGCTACTACAACAGCTGCTTTTATACTGTACGTTTTGTAATGTTGCCAAAACACAAAACAGCAGCGCTTCGTAGCCGTTTAAAGAACACTCTTTCAGCTAGAAGCTGTGAAGAAGAATCTGTTGGCGCAACCACACAGCTTGTTCAATGTAAACATTATTGCGTTTGACGTTTCACAAGCTTTTACAGCAAGATGAAGTTGGGTAAGGTTTCTTGTGGCACAATTATGAAGCCTTGTCTGGAGTAAAACAAAACAGGCTATTTTCTATGTTATTTATATATAGCAGTGTAGCAGCGAGGACATCATCGGGACCAGTGGATACGGAGATCGGGAGTTCGATTCCAAGTAGCGGCAAGTACTTTAATTATTCAATTTTAAAAATGATAATTCCAGTTCCACATGTATTGCATCACGGTATCCATAACCTAATTATATTTAATCGTTTAATTTGGGGATGCCGTAAAACTATTATTTAACAACTGCGAAAAGGCTGAAAAAGCGCCTTCTCAAGATGTTATTCAGTTAGTGCACAGACAAACAGACGTATCACTTTGAACAAAATGTGATAGAAATCATCGTCACGAAAGCATAATCGCCCAATGCTAATAACACTGTGGTTCGCAAAACCACTGAGTAGATGGCGGTAGTGAGCAAATGTCAAACGAGAACGAAAACGATGCGAGCGCCATGAGCGAGAGATTTGCGAACTGCAGAATATTTGAACAATCCGTTAAAAAGTGAAACGATGGGAAGTGAGTAGAGTGAGACGTATGTTTGTCTGTGGTTAGTGGTTACATAGGAGCCGAGAAAATAGCTATGACTAGGTGGCATAGAAGCTGATCGCACAGCATGTACAAGCTGATTAAGTTCGCCAGATTCACTGGTATAGGGCTAGGGGGCTAGCATAGAAGCTTCCGTCCATATGTACAACACAGTAACTCAGCATCAAGCCATATTAAGGACGCTTTGTTGACGTTTAAATTCGCAATAAATGTTAGTTGGGATATTGTGAGGCAAGCACAATGATATACTATGTCCAGCGAGTCGAGAAAATTTTCCCGACCAGAACGAGAATCGAACCCGCATTCTCCGGATTGGCGATCCATAGTCTTAACCACTCAGTGGTGCTCAGGCTGGAGGATACCGCGGGCCAAATTTGCAATTCTGGATCGACCTGCGGGCCGCATAAAACATCGATGCACAAAAATAACAAAAATAACAATTCTAAAGCATATCCCTTTCGTGACGAACCAGCACAATTGTGCTGTTGAGCGGTAACAGTTTTGCATATTTTATTCATCTGTTTATACTTTGTTTTATGTGATATAAACTGTTTCAATAATTCAGCCATTACTTATACTTGTTTGTGTGTAAACAAACTTTTGTTTACATTGCCTGTGAAATTTACCACAACCAGGTAAACAAAAAGTGGACAAAAACTGTAAAACATGAAAAAGTTTTATCTGTCATATATTTTTTATTTCCGATTTATCTAGGTAGTGGAAGCTAGAAATCGAAAGATAAAGAGTAGTTCTTTCGAATGAGGGAAAATAATTGTTGCTTTTTTGGGAAATCTAATTGTTCTGGAGAGCCAAAGTTGAGCAATTTGTATGGAAATTTCACTTTTTTGCGCTCCGTCACGAAAGGGATATTTATGAAAAATCTGAACTGTTCAGAACTTGTGTAAGGGTCAAAATTTATAATCTATTGCTCTTCGTGGAGTTCAACTTAGATTCATTAGTATGGTTGAGAAAAACGTTTGAGTAGTTTTTCTAGAATGAATTCTCTTGAAACGCCTCCAAGAACTCCTCTTAGTTTTGCCTTTGGAACTGCCCTGAAGTTACTTCAGGAATTCCTCATTCATCGTTTCCAAGAATTTCTCCTAGAATAGCTTCCGGATTTTTCCGAAAATTTTCCAGGAGTTTCTTGAAGATTTCAGTGAATTCTTTCCATAAGTCTTTTCTAAAGTTGATGAAATACTTCATAATTAAATTTCTTCAAAAATTTTATTTTTAACAATTGTTTCCGGAATTTTTTTCAACATTTTCTTCTAAAGTTGCTGCATAAGCTGCTTCAAATTTATTGTTCAAATTTTCCTCAGGCGTTCTAGGCATCTTTTGTGTCTTGATGCAGTTGGTCCTGGAATCTTGTTTGTAGTTACTCCTGAAAATTCTCTTTTTGTTGCTCGAGGACTTTATTTTAAGTTGTTTAAGAAACTACTGTTAGAGTGGCACCAGAACATTTTTCTAGGAGATGGTCCTATAATTTACATGCCGTAACGCCACAACTTTCTCATTGGGTTTCTTCGGGTTTATTTTCTCCAGGATGATTTGTGTTTCTCCATATATTTCACTTAGAGTTGCTAAAAATTTTTCTCCCATAATGTTTCCTGGAGTTTCTCCAAAAATGTATCCATAAGTTTCTCCAAAAGGGCACAGGAGACGCTTTATGAATTTCGCCTGAGATTTTTTCTTTAAGTTCGTTCAGGAGTTCCGCTTGGATACTTCAAATTGGATTCGTAAGCTTTGTTTCGAAAAATGTGTGAGTCTTATATGTAATAGAAATTTAAACAAACAGTGAAAATTAACCAATATTGGCAACCAAGTTGAGATTTGTTGAGAATTTTGTCAAAAGCTTCGTGCTTTGTGTTTTTATGTTCTTCGGAAAGGCGAAATGTGAAATATTTGCTCAGTGTTGCATTGACTGCGCTTAAAAACTGTAACTAATTGTTAAATGATTCAAGATTACATTTTCAACAAACTTTTTTTTTATTCGTTCCACTTATAAATAACTATAAGCTAGCTTCGTGACTTAGCTGAAATGCCGAAATATTTCGGAGTTGCGATTTCGTATCTTACCAGAACGGATTGTTCTTTTTGTTTATTTATCATTTAATTTGTGTTCAACACTATGAAAATTGATCCGCATTTTTTTGGTTTTATTTCTTTATAAATTTACCGAGTTTTTTCAAATAATCGTTCAAAAATTTTGATTCGTCTTAAAGTACTCAGCGGGCCGCATCTTAAGGCTTGGAGGGCCGCATGCGGCCCGCGGGCCGCAGGATGAGCATCACTGACTAGGCTAACTGGAGACCCGTGTTTTTTGTTTTGCACAAACCAATTTTAGACAAATTTTAGAGGAATGCTTTGGAGTTTCCACCATTCATTCCTTTGAGAAATAATCCAGATATTTCATTAAAAAATCTTTCAAAAACATATTTGTTCCAAAACCTATTTGTTTACTGAGCGACAAGACACACCACATGCTATGCTACATTTCATAAAGTTCTTTTTTTATGTAGTAATTCTTTAGGAATATCATCAAAGATACCTCCAGAATCCACCCAATGATTCTTCCTGGATTTCTTTAGTAATTTCTCCAAAAATTACTGCAAGCATTTCTCCTCCTCTCCTCTTCTTGGCGTAACGTCCTCACTGGGACAAAGCCTGCTTCTCAGCTTAGTGTTCTATGAGCACTTCCACAGTTATTAACTGAGAGCTTCCTCTGCCAATGACCATTTTGCATGTGTATATCGTGTGGCAGGCACGAAGATACTCTATGCCCAAGGAAGTCAAGGAAATTTCCTTTACGAAAAGATCCTGGACCGACCGGGAATCGAACCCGTCACCCTCAGCATGGTCATGCTGAATACCCGTGCGTTTACCGCCTCGGCTATATGGGCCCATTGCAAGCATTTCTACAAGGATTATTTTTGGAATTCCTCCAAGATTGCTTTAGCAAATGTCCAAAGATTTATTCAAAAATGGTTCCAAGCATAATCTCATCAAATTCCTCAAAGATATTTTTCCATGAGAAACTTTTGCAAGATTCCTCCTTGAAGGAACTCCTTAAGGATTCCTGGAGAAATTTTTGAAGAAATTTCTGAAGCAATCCCTAGAACAAGCTCTGAAGGAAATTTTATAGAATTTTTGTAAAAGTAAGAGATCGTAAAAGATATCCCGAAAGAATTTTCGCAGATATTCTTCAAGAAATACTTAGGAAGAAATACTTGTTGAACTTCGTCGTTGGAGGAATTTCTAAAATGTTTCGTGAAGGTAATCTGGAAAAATCTTTGTTGACATCGGTAAAAGAATCTTTGAACGAATCCTTGAAAGAATTTCGGAATAATCCTTTGAAGGAATTCCTATAGAATTTCAGGAGGTAAATTTTGTGGAAATTCTTGCAAGAATCTCTATATGATTTAATATTTATAATTTTCTGAAGTAATACTTGACGAAATTTTTGAAGGAATTCTCGGACGAATCATTGAAGAAACCCTTGAAGGCAATTCCTTTTTCCAGTCCGATTGGGGGTCCATTATGAGTTGCCGTTCACCGATGTCCAAGTATCCGGGTTCGTTTGAGTCATGGCCTAAGAAGAGGGTCAGTGTCAGCTGCTCTCAGAAGGAAAGAGCAACTGACGACAGTGACTGGGATTGGACCCATGACCAGCTACTTATGAAGCAAATGTGTGGTCTCTTGCGCCACGGGCCCCGGCTAATTGCCAAAAGTTCGATGTATAATAATAAAAATAGGTATACCAAAATTGTCAACATCGCTTACGTTACTTTACAGAATTACGACAGCGTAGAAGTATCTTTATTGCGTTTGAAAATTGTCCTGCCAAAACTAAACATGAATTTCCTGTGTGAGTATTTGCTATACAATGTTTTGTCTTGGTGCATTGTTATTGTAAATCAATAGTTTTTACTCTTAGAGTAGATGGATTTTGAAGAATTCTTTGGAATTCCTATAGATTTTCTTTCGGAACTCCTATACATTTTCTTAGAGTAACTTCGGTAGAAATCTTTGAAGGAATTCTTGAATTACTATTAAATGAATTCGTTGGAAATGTCCTGGATGAATTCTAGGATGAATCTCTTAGTAAAACCTTGGAGAAACTCTTTGAAGAATCCTTGAAGAAATTTTTCGAAGAAATCGTTGCAGTAACTCTTGAAGGAATTCTTAGAAAATTTCCTTACGAAATATTTTGAAAGAACGCCAAGATGAAAGATGAATGCTTGATAAAATTCCCAAATAAATCCTTGGATAAATTTCAAAAAAAAAACTTTGGGAGGAAATAATTGAGAAATTCTTGAAGAATCTTTGGAGAAATATTTGACTCCCGTGAAAAAAACATTAAAGGGATTAATTTCTTGGAAGAATATCTGGATTCGAAGGATTCATTGGAGATTGTTTTTGTAGTTATTTCTTCTGGAATTTCTTATGAATTCTTAGAATGATCTTTTAGATGAACCCCCACAAATATCATTGAAAGAACATTGGTAGACTTCCTGAACAAATAATTTGAGAAATACGTGATGGAACCTTTGCAATAATTTTTACTCTGAAGTACTTTTGAACACATCCTCGGAGACAACACTGTCAGAATTCCTAAAGAAGTGACTCGAAAAATACTGAATTAAATCCTTGCATTAACCACTTAAAAGATTTCTGAAGGCAAATTATTCTTCAAGAAAGATAAGAAAACGGTGAATCAATCTTTGATGGATTTCCTAAAGGATTACTTGGTGGAATTCCTAAATAAATTGTTAAAGGATTGTTCGACAAAAACTTTTAAGAAAAATCCTACGCCCATTGCTGGAACTCCAGCCACTACCGCCAGCACCACTTTAATGCTGAGTTCAAATAGTTACATTTTTTCAACGTGTTGTACAAAATACATCAGGGAGATCATTCCATCATTAAGGACAGACTTGTAAAAATCCCAAAATGGTTGCCATAATGGCCGACTTCGGCACCTACTCACGATTTCGAGCGCACAAATCTCTTTTATTTTAGGCTTTTTATTTTAGGCTTATTACAAATGAGCAAGAACAGTATAATAAAATGCACTCTTGTTGAAGCTTGCTCCTTGAGATTTGTGCGTCTGAAGTTCTGATGCACTGTTGAAGCGAAATTTTCAGACGTTTGCCCTTAAATCTATAGATTTATCAGCGTCACATGTACATACGTGTTATATTCCGCACCGGGCCCCCAAATTCCTAGTTTTGCCACTGGATGAAACCATAATCAAACTTTTAGAATTTCCCTGCTTGTAGAAAGTTGTTGAATTTCGTGCCCGGCAGATGAATGGGAACGACATCCGTGTACCCGTATATTTGTAGGTCGGTTTCTAACAACATAAAATCTTCCTGTTGGTCGACAATGCTCGTACTCGTAAATTTTATTAATTTATTCTGCTTGTAGAAAAAAACAAATTATAAAATTCCTGCGGAATAAATAGATGGTTTGATATACAATTTTAGAGCAATGATGTGTGACTTACTTTTAGTGATTACGAGCTACGTTTCATCGACCGTAATTCTCTAACCCTATAGCTCGACGTATTCGTCGTTAAATTTAAGAACCTGTTAATTAACAAATTCAATATTGTTTGATAGGTTTAACTAAATCTTATCATTTTACCTCTCTGCAGATAGATATTGTAGGTTAATACTGGGGATAATACAATTCAATATTTATCAATTCCTGTTCCTACAGTGTAGAGTTCAAGGTTTTGTTGTCATTAGAATAACCAATTCACAATTGAGATTTCTGTGGGACTCTCACCTTCAAAAACTAAACTAGTTATCATCTATTAGTCGCGTATAAGCGCAAAAAAAATTGGAATTTAACAAATTTTAGCAGTTTATAACTTTTAGCTCTCGAAAAGGATTTCTAGATTATTCTTTTTCAACAATGATTTTAGAATGACAATCTGACATTTCGACATGCCCTCTAGCTACCCTTTTTAAATGGTGTCAATCCTTCGGCTATACTATCGGAGCGGTCGTCGTTGTTGGATCCGGTGTTGTCGTTAAACTATTCGTCGGTTGGGGGCGTTGGGGGTCTCAGGGCTCGTTGGTCGACTTGGCGCAATCAACACTTCCATTTACGAAAGGTTGATTAATATTCATACCTTTCTTCTTGTTCTTCTTCGCTTGGTCTTGGCGTTACGTCCCTACTGGGACAGATTCTGCATCTCCGTTCATTGTTTTGTAAGCACTTCAAAACTTGGATGAATAACTATCATAAGCGATTGACCCCGTTACCCTATGCATGGTATTTGCGGCTATATAGGTCCTATTACAGGGTACAAAATGTTCAAAATCATTAAGAAAGAACAGCGCGATCTTAATTATTTCTGCACCGAACACTCGATCCCAATGTTCTACGCTTGCTCTTCCAAAAACTGATCAATCATTACAACAATTTCAGCGAAAAGGCCAAGAAACTGAACAAATACTACCAGGGTTTCTTCCACCCGAAGATGATGGAACACGTAGTCAACAACCCGGTTTTTATGTATCCCAAAATGCTTCCCTACACCCCATTCCGGACGGATCTGCGCTCGGAAAGTCGTTTCATCAAAGCCGAGGAACGGCTCATCGCATTCGGGTTGGAAATGTTCTTTTACATCGCCAAGAAAGAGCTGAACAAGCACAAACCGCACGTTGAGAAAGATCCCACGGTCATGCAGGTGTGTCGCTACATCAGCAAGTATCTGATCACCTGCCAAACCGACAAGCAGTTGTATTCGTACATCAGCACCCGGCGGCAACGGGGCGACAAGATGAATCCTATCAAGGTGAATTCAGAACTGTGGACATGGGAATTAACACATGATACTTACGCTTTTTTCTTCTTACATCCCATACAGTATTACTTCACACATTCGAAGGGACCAGTATTCCAACATATCTTGGAATCTACGGATTTCAGCAATGTGATACCACCGGTGGGCTACCAGAAGGGAGAACTGCCACACCTGTGGGATAAATACATCTACTCGAAGGAGAGGGTAAGTACCGAAAATCTTTCAATTGGGTAGTTGAATTATTGTGAAATGTTGTTTCACCTAACTTACATAGCGATCTTGATATCTCGATGGCTTTATTCCACCGCTGAGCGTTTTGGGTAATGTTCCACAATGCAAAACGTTGAATACTGATGTTTACGCAATTTTGTCTTTCGGCATTCGCCCAGGGCAGGTGGGAGCTCTTTGCGGCATTCATAAAGAAGGTACTTGTGGGATTCCTCCATAGATTTTTTCGGATTTCTCCAGGAATTCCTTCTGGGATTCTCCTGCAGGTGCCCGTTTTGGTTTTGAGCTTCCGATAGAATTTTTCTGCTGAGATTAATCAGGAATTCCTTCTGAAATTCCTCAGGAGTTCTCTCACAGATTCCTCCTTCTTCTGAGGATTTCTTCTTCGGGAATTACTCTTGGAGTTCTTTCTAGTGTTCATTCAGGAACTCATTCATACACACTTAGAATAAATTACAGTATTCGGTGAAAAAAATCACCGAAACTGGTCTGTAAACAAGCAAACTACAGTATTACGGCGAAATCGATTAAATTGCAGGAGAAAATCGCTGAAATCTGAGAGATCACCGAAGAACCGGTGAAATCAGACAAATTTACAGGAGACCTGTGAATATTTTACCGAACCGATCGGTGATGGGACTATTTTGCCGTACTCAAGGCCGTACTACTGTAAAACGCGTTTGACAACCACGCCGGCAGCTTTGAGCATCAGTTCTATAAGAATTTGCGCATCATCTCCAAGCAAGACTCTCTTGTACAGTGGCAGAAAGTGTGGTTCCTGATCAGAACGTCATGTATTCAATCCCATCATCGATGTTTATTATGAAAATATTGGTTTTTTATGCTCACATAAAATCGCCGTAAATTTGTAAAACTTACCGTACGTTCAGTGATATTGAGAATTCATTCGTAATAGTAGTTTACGCAACAAGGTGCAGAATGACGATTTTTACAGCACGAGTGGTACATTTGTCCAACGAGGCTTGCCGAGTTGGATAATTACGACGAGTGCTGTAAAAATCGAGTTCTGCACCGAGTTGCGTACAACGTTTTTTGCAAGTTCATAAATTACCGCTTGAGGATAGTTTTTACAAAGCTTTTTCATCAAACTGCATACTGATGCTCACAGCCATGTTTAAGAAAATCTGATCATAGCAGGTTTTACTGTGCAGTTGTCACAAATTTTCAAAATTGCGCCCAGAAAGCATCAAGAAGTTGATCAGAACTGAAAACAGTGCTGTAATGGTTCATTACGCAACGCAAATCAGTGCTGTAATGAACCATTACAGCACTGTTAATTTGGTGTGGGAAAGTAGGCCTTTTCCTGTCAGATTTGCGTGAGGTAAAACAGCCTATTACGATGAGAAATTGCAAAAACAAACATACCGAACGTTCTGCGATTTTTACGGTAAATTTGTAAAAAGTACCGAACGTTCCGGTCATTTTGACAGATGCATTTTCCTGAGATTCACAGTACGTTCGTGTGTGATAGTGAATCCACATTATCCTATCACCCGGTGTCAGCAGCACTGCAAACCACTGATGAACCAACAGGCATAACAAAACGATCAAGTCAGCCTTGCTTCGCAAACGTCTAATGAAACAACAGTCATCTCTGGGATGCACCCCGTTTGCCAGCAACAGATTCAAGCTGCACATTTGGCGTTCCTGCCAGGTTTTTCACTGTAAAATGTTCCTATTTCAGCGGAACCAAATGATTTGATGATTTTGTTTGTTTTTCACGAAAATGCACTTATTGAATTCAGACTAGATTTTCCCAAAGATTTTGATCTTTGAACAGCATGCTTTCTAAGAAGAGGATCTTAAAAAAACAGTACTTGTTTTGTTATCCTGAAAAAAAAAGGCAGCGCATACATATTTTGTGATCTGCACATAACTTAGATTTTGTTGGAACGCCTTTTTTTTCATCTAATGAAGTTGCATGAAGTTGGTTCAGATACTGATACCATAACTAATAACATTGAATGAAATAGTAGCGATAGAGTTGTTCTTTTTAAAATGCAATGACATGTTCACAGCACAGCGTGTCCGGATGACCGCACCCTAGTCCACAGCGCGTCCGGATAACCGCACCCTTGTAATTGTCTCGTAGCGACAATCACAAAAGAATAGCCCACAGCGGGTCCGGATGACCGCACCTTTTTAATTGTCTCATAGCGACAATAACAAAATAATAGTCCACAGCGTGTCCGGATGACCGCACCCTTGTAATTGTCTCATGGCGACAATAACAAAAGAATAGTCCACAGCTTGTCCGGATGACCGCACCCTAGTCCACAGCGTGTCCAGATGACCGCACTCTTGTAATTGTCTCATGGCGACAATAACAAAAGAATAGTCCACAGCGTGTCCGGATGACCGCACCCTAGTCCACAGCGTGTCCGGATGACCGCACTCTTGTAATTGTCTCATGGCGACAATAACAAAAGAATAGTTCACAGCGTGTCCGGATGACCGCACCCTAGTCCACAGCGTGTCCGGATGACCGCACTCTTGTAATTGTCTCATGGCGACAATAACAAAAGAATAGTCCACAGCGTGTCCGGATGACCGCACCCTAGTCCACAGCGCGTCCGGATGACCGCACCCTTGTAATTGTCTCGTAGCGACAATAATAAAAGAATAGCCCACAGCGTGTCCGGATGACCGCACCCTTGTAATTGTCTCATGGCGACAATAACAAAAGAATAGTCCACAGCGTGTCCGGATGACCGCACCCTAGTCCACAGCGCGTCCGGATGACCGCACCCTTGTAATTGTCTCGTAGCGACAATAACAAAAGAATAGTCCACAGCGTGTCCGGATGACCGCACCCTTGTAATTGTCTCTTGGCAAAAATAATTTAAAAAAAATAGTCCACAGCGTGTCCGGATGACCGCACCCTTGTGATTGTCTCTTGGCGACAATGAAAAAAAAAACGTCGACAGCGTGTCCGGATGACCGCACTGTTGAAATTGTTTCTTGGCGACAGAAAAAAAAAAATAACACCTTTGTTATTGCCTCTTGGCGGCAATTAAGAAAACGTCCACAGCGTGTCCGGATGACCGCACCCTTGAAATTGTATCTTGGCGAAAAAAGGAATAGGCCCATAGCGCGTCCGGATGACCGCACCCTTGAAATTGTCTCTTGGAGACAAGAAAAAAAAAAGTCTCTTGGCGACTAAAAATAAAGTTTAAGACGTCCAGATGCTCGCGCATTAGCACTAAATAATGAAAGCGAAAGCAGTTTTCACTACATCTGGTTGTACACAACTTTGATTAAACAAGATTTTTTTTTGGAGAAAATTATAGCCTCGATACATACATAAGGAAATATACAGAGGAATCGACAGGCCTTTATGATAGCGATATTTTGCTTGTTTCATTTTCTTCGATTTGGTTTTCCTGTGAATGTTGCTTTCCGATCAGCAACATGGGTCGAAATGAAATAGGTACTCACACTCGCACGCAGCGTGCTGAAAGCGAGAGCTGACAGGGCTAAATTTCCATTCAATTTTCTGTAGTTGAGTGTTTTCACCTGTGGTAGCGCATAGGGCACTCACTCTCACAAGCCACCACTTGAGCCTGTCAGCATGAGTAGTGTGTGGATGGTTGGAAATTGACCTTGTTAGGTCGCTCGCGAATGGAGCTCTCGGACTCACATCGAGGAACTGAAAACGATCACCGCAATCATTCATTTTCGGCTGAAAAATATTGATTGATTTGTCTTTATTAAAGAGACTTTCAGCCCTTGGCTGGTTCGTCTCTATCCTAAATGGCTGAAAAATAGGCATTGACACTGATATTTAGCAGGCCTGGTCAAGATGATAGCCCGAAAGGGTTGTTAAGCACGTAGTATCATATTTTTCTATGAGGGATGTCTTCTATCAACTGCGTAGGAAAATGCATTTCAACATGGCTAAATATACATTAGTATAGTCTCTAAGTAAAACTGCATGGATTTTCTTCTAAATATATCGAAATAAATAGATGTGACAAACTAAAGAAGGGCGTACTGCTTGATTAAGTGTTCAGAAATGATAGAGCAGTTAAAGTGGAATTTAATGACTGGAATAACAATAAATATTAATTTTTCAAAGGATTTGTTTGTCTTTTTTTTTTATCTAAAATTTTAGCAATTCGCACTGAATACCAAACAATGCTTAAGGAATGACAAATCAATGTGTAGTTACCAATGCGATTATATATGATGTTTATTTTGATTACTGTTGTAAATATTTGTTGAATTATTTATTCGTTTTATTAGTTTTTCGTTAAGAGCTTGTCTCAGAGCTACCAACGGAGCCATTTTTTTCAATCGTTAGTGTTTCTGCTTGGAGTCTTGTCTAGCGCATGTAAGTTGCAGTCTCAACTTCATAGTTCATGATCGGGCAAGTTGTATCGAAGTGTGAGTTCATGTAGGCCAAAATTTTAGCTTCCAATTAAACTCAAAGTGCAGTTGTTACATTGGAATCAAATTAGGCAAGGCAGTGGATCCAGGATTTTATTTTTTATTTTTATTTTTATTACCGATAGTTTGATGCATCGTAATAATTATCTGTTATGAAAGTTGGTCCCATTTTTGGAAATATGGTCCCATTTTTAAGTCCAAATTTAGCAGTTGAGGGCATCTTTATCTTTCTTACAAATACGTTCGTTCTTATATGGAAGAGGAAGAAAAAATCTGCAATGACGCTATCTGTTTGAACAATAGCGACTGTATCAGTAGTTTTTAAGCATCATGTTTTTTTACGTGTTAATTGTGTATGCCAAATACATGCATATGATATTGTTGGCATTTGTTTAAAATGATACGGTTGTACTGTAATCTGCTCTCAAAGGATTGGGATTTAGTGCAGTGAAGGTTATTTACGAGAAAAGGAAATAAAGAAAGCAAATAATATTGTGTTGAAGATATTTTTTCTCAATGAATTTTACAAGAATATAAAACATTTAAATTCCATGAAAAAGGGTGGATGTGTGATGATTTGAAAAATATTAAATATCAATATGCCCTTTTCATTTTCATTCCTGAGAAGAGGGTGGATGTGTGATAGTGAATCCACATTATCCTATCACCCGGTGTCAGCAGCACTGCAAACCACTGATGAACCAACAGGCATAACAAAACGATCAAGTCAGCCTTGCTTCGCAAACGTCTAATGAAACAACAGTCATCTCTGGGATGCACCCCGTTTGCCAGCAACAGATTCAAGCTGCACAGTTCGGTGGTTTGAAAAATCACCGAACTTTTTACCGTACGTTCAGCTGTTGAGATTACGGTAAAATTTTACCGTAATCCGTCATTTTTTCTAAGTGTGTAGATTCTCCCAGGAGTTCTTCTTGGGGTTTCTTCAGAGTTTCCACCAGAAGCTGATTCTGACATCCCTCCGAGAATGTCTACTGGGATTTCTTTCGGAATACTTCTATAAGTTCATTCCTAGATTCCCCCAGACGTTCCTACAGAAATTTTTCCAAGTATTTCATGTAAACATCCTCTAGGAGACCCTACCTTCTAGGGTCCTAAAGAGACTTCATTCCTAAATTCTTCCAGAGGAGTTGCCCTAGGCTTCTTCTAGAGGTTTCTTATGGGACTTCTCAAGGATTTTTTTTTCTGGGATTCTTTCAGGATTTTCTTCTAAGATTGACCTGGAGTTTCTTATAAGCTTCCTCCAGAAGTTCATTTTAAGATTCTGTTAAGATTCGGCCAGAAGGTTCATCCGGAATTTCTCCAGGAGTTCGTTCTGGGGTTTATCCATAATTTCTTTCTAACTGTAACAGCCGCGCCAGAATTCCTTCCGCGATTCTTCCAAGACTTACCTCTGAAATTCATCTCCAGGAGCTCCTTATGGAATTCTTTCTGCGATACATTCGGGATTCCTTCAGGAAGAACTTCTTGGATTCCTCCAGTAACTTCCTTCTAGTTTCCACCAGGATTTTTAAGAATACATTGAAAATTCCTTCTGCTGAGCTATTATACCTTAGAAAATTTAGACCTGATTTTCTTCGGGGTTTTCTCCAGAAGTTCCTACCAGGATTCTTCCAGGTATTGCTTCAGGAAGTACTCCCGGGAGTCCTTCAAGAATTCCTTTCAATATTTCTTCGGGAATTTCTTCTGGGATTCCTTCAGGAATCTTTCAGGAACTTCTTCTTGGGTTCCTTCATAAGCTTCTTATGGGTTTCTTCTATATGGAATTCTTCCATGAAAAAAATTAGACCTGATTTCTTCGGGGGTTTCTCCACAAGTTCCTACCGGGATTCTTCCAGGTATTGCTTCAGGAAGTACTCCCGGGAGTCCTTCAAGAATTCCTTTCAAGATTTCTTCGGGAGTTTCTTCAGGGATTCCTTCAGGAATCTTTCAGGAACTTCTTCTTGGGTTCCTTCATAAACTCCTCATGGAATTCTTCTGAATAGAATTCTTCCATGACAGTCTTATGAAATTCGTACAGGACCCTCCTAAAGATATAACCTTAGAGGAATTCAAAAAGGAATTTCTGGAGGAATCCGAAGAAAAAAACATCCTGGAGGAATTCCAGAACGAAATCACTGAAAGAACTTCTCGACAAACCAGAGAAAGAATTCATGGCGAAATTCAAAAGGGACCTCTTGGAGAAGTTTTGGATAGAGTTCTTGAAATGCTGAATAAGTTTTATAGATCCTTCTATAGATGGAATTTTTGTATGAATTTGTGAAGAAATCACTGCACTGAAATAATTCTAAGAGCCTATTTTATCAGACACCACACATACATTGTACCCCTAGTCTGACACGTTCACTTCAAATGAATCGTTATACGTATCATTTGATCAACATTTGATAAACAGTTCCGATTGATAAGACCCCTAATAAAACTAAATGACACTTGCGCATATCGGAGTTATATGCACATAAGACGATCGATACATTAGCTGTGCATATAACTTTGGCAAGGTGGAAAAGCAACATTGGCAGATAAAGTGGAACACGTTTTGCAGAATTCCACAATTCCACACTGCAAAATATTTTTGCTGGTAATCAGCAAACTTTGCTGATTTTTGGCGTGCTGATTGCATTCAGCAATACAAATTACTGAGTATCAGCAATTATTTTTCAACTTGCTGAACCATCCAGCAATTTTGACAGTTGATCAGCAAAGTTGTGCTGAAATTCAGCAATAATGATGCTGAAATTCAGCAATTTCTTTTGCTGATTTTTGGCGTGCTGGAAGCATTTCAAAAATTTTGGTGTGCAGTTAGTGAGCTTCGTGGTCGTGCGGCTAGCGGCGTTGGTCATTTGGGCGTTGTGAGTTCGATTCCCGCTCCAGCCTAAGGAAACTTTTTTTCAACATATGAAGGATATTAAAGCCTGTATCCGCAATAATCGGGACACAGAAATATAGCTGTAACTCTGCAATAGATAAATTAAAATTGCTTAAATTTGGCGTGATAATATCTTAAGATGTGTTATTATGCGTTGCGCGAAAATTTGTACGCGCAAGCGCCCATACACCTCCGCCTGTAAGAAAAATCATTTCGGTGTTTTCGGCGCAGTATTCCTTGGCCAATTCGCGCACTTATTGTAGAAGACACCATAACGATTAAACATACCAGCGGAGGTCTATTAGCGATTTTGCACCGTTTTCGCTCTCTATTTTCTTGCAACGGGTAATAATTACACCTGCAAAATTTCATGTGAATCGGTGCAGTACTTTTTGTTGTAGCAATGAAACAGTAGAATGCGCGCAATTGAATTTTGTACAGCCCCTGGTTTAGCTTGTCAACGCTGTAACTTTTGAATTTGATAAAGGAAATGGCTGAAATTTTGAACATAAACCTCTCAATCTACTTAAGGGAGCGTCCATAAATTACGTCACGCAAAAATAGCCCATTTTCAACCCCCCTCCCCCCTATGTCACGCTTTTTGTATGAGACTTCTAAAATTTTTGTATGGGTTGTCACACTTTGCTGAACCCCCCCTCCCCCCTAAAAGCGTGACGTAATTTATGGACGTTCCCTTACTTGCATGGACAAAATTTCAGAAAAATCGATGCACTATCAACAATTTTATAGTCGAAACATATAATGGAGCTGAACGTGATTTTAGCCCCTCAGACAACAATTAGTCAGCACGCCTTATTGTTTCGATTATATTGTTGAAAAAACTATACCAATAATCATCAAATTTTTCTGGCATAATACACACATAATCAACTATCTTCTGTTAGAATTTTATGAAAATTGGCAGAGACATTCAAAAGTTATGAATGGGCAAACATCGCACATGAAAAACACGAAACATGTTCACTAACACTAACCCCTATCAACAGCAGTAACTACCAATCCAATTGATAAAAGTTGATGAAATTTTGCAAGAAAGTGTCTCTATAAGTATCATTACTGCTTACGAAATTTCATAATTATCCTTACAGAACTTTGAATTGCAGCAGAGCAGAACCACCTATTATGCAAATGAAAATTGGTCATGATTGTACAAAATCTTAAAAACCACGTCTGTTTGTTTCTCATCCACAGTTAAAAGTAATGCATCGATTTTTATGAAATTTTGCACAAATAATAAACATGCATTGAAGAGTTCTCAGTTAAGTTTTGGCCAATTTTTATCGATTCAGTACAGAGTTACTGCCGTTCTTCTCTCTCTCTTCTTGGCGTGACGTCCTCATTGGGACAAAGCCTGCTTCTCAGCTTAGTGTTCTATGAGCACTTCCACAGTTATTAACTGAGAGCTTCCTCTGCCAATGACCATTTTGCATGCGTATATCGTGTGGCAGGCACGAAGATACTCTATGCCCAAGGAAGTCAAGGAAATTTCCTTTACGAAAAGATCCTGGACCGACCGGGAATCGAACCCGTCACCCTCAGCATGGTCATGCTGAATACCCGTGCGTTTACCGCCTCGGCTATGTGGGCCCTACTGCCGTTCTTCTGTGTCCCGATTATTGCGGATACAGGGTTTATTGGAGTTGCATATACATTGGCGCACCCAGCCCACAGGATATGTAGAAGCAAAATGCATGGCATATAACAATATCATGGCCATCTGAGAGTCATACCACATGCGTCGCATATAACTCTCACTGCCCATTTTCAACCTTAGATTAGATTCACATGATATTCCAATAGTGCAATAATATATGACTGACACATAACTGCGATCGAGAGAGTTGGCTCAGTGTGGAGACTCTGATTTTTTTTAGTTTTATTTTTATATATTTTATATCATATTTCCAATTAAATTTTATGTCAACGAAGCCAACACCAGCCGTGACCAACTAAATTTGGATATCTGGCAACACCGCACGCTAACCTTCCGAACTGGCTGCGTGCTGTTGTTATTATTGTGACAGTTTGTTTGAAAGCCATCGAGTTTTATTTTGCAAATTTTTAGTGAATTTCGTGAAACTTTTTATTAATTTCTCAGGTATAATTGAAAAACATGTCCCATTAAATGCAGCATGTTTATCATTAAAATTTCATCTATTCACAGTTGGCGAAGCTGAGCAACAGCAAGCAAGCCGATCCCGAAGTTATCACCATTCACGAATCGGTGCAAGATTTCAGCAAACGATCTCAACCTGCCGCGGCGGCGGTCGCCGAATCCGTCCCGGAGACACCTCCTCCAGCACTGAACATCACCATCAGCTTGGTCATCGATCCGCATCAACCTCCGATACCGCTGAATCAAGACTTTGCAGTCGAAGAAAAAGAGCAAGACAAGGATAAATCCATCGTTGAATCAGATCCGCCACCGCCGTACCTGGTCGAAATCAAGGAGGAATCGTCCATTTCGATCGACGACGATTCCCGGGATCTTGGCGATTTCGATGACCACCCGGATGTTTCCGTAGGTGCCGTTACGGAGAAAAATAGTAGCTGCGGATGTAATTGCCATCATTTGGACCACAGCCATCGTAGTAGCGAGTGTCAGTTCCGTACCAAGAGCGACACCCCGAAAGGTCAGAAACGACTGACGGATTACTTTTCCTCGATCAATAAAAACGTATCTGCGAATGACCTGCGGAAAACTAGGCTAAAGGAAAAGTTGTGGGAGATTTACCAACGCTTCCGGGATTCTTGTTTGAGCGAAATCGACGCCGAGAAGATACAGGGACGGACGGTTCGGAAAGTGTTTGACCGCTTCCGGCTGATCGAAGGTTTCAGCTGCTTTCTGGAGAAGCTTCAAAAGATGAGTTCCAGCCATGGTTCCAAAAAGATGGATGTGATCATGGCCAAGAATGAGCATTCAATGTCCAACGAAATGGGCAGCCGGGGGCACCGATCCAGCGAGTGTGAACACCGGGATGCAAATTTTGCGTACAACTTTTTCGAGAAAGTCGAGGAAACGTTGCTGTCGGAAAACAAGCACAGCATGTACGAGAGCTTTCTGGACATCCTGCAGACGTTCAACGCTGCGGAGGATCGCGTTCCAGATCTGTACCAGAAAATTGAAAACCTCCTGCTGGAGGATCATCCCGATCTAGTGGATCTGTTCTTGACATTCCTGCTGCCAGGCCAGGCGGCGGAAGTCGGGCGGTTTTTCGAGCACTTCATCCTCACAAACGCGAACGACTTTCTGGCCAAGTTGAACATCTACTTTGCCAAACAACCGGCACAGATCAGGAAGATCTACTCCTGCTTGAACGATTTGTCCTGCGAAGAAGGTGAGTTATTCTACGAAACGTTGTTATCTTTCCTCTAGACTATAATAGTCCGACGTGGAAAAATAGTAATGTAACATGTTATAAATTATTATCTTTTCTTCAAATTCAGATGTAACAATGGAGTGCATAAAATCCCGAATTCTACCGCTGCTGAAAGGAAACCCTTTGCTCATCGAATGGTTTCTGCAGTTGTTCCCACTGGAAAGTCCCACGGAGGGTAACACATCAGACTACGAGGTAATTTCCATTAAGAAACTACCCCACGCAGATCACCCCACGGACCCGGATGAGGTCTACGAGGAGGTTCCCTTTGTGGATTTGGCTCCGGAAACGGCCGGCGAGAGTACCGTTTGTGGCACAAAGTACATCCAAGGTCGAATCATGTACGGTACCCAGCCGGCTAGGTTGACCTTTTTGGCTCACGACTGCATGACTACTTTGTCGTCGGCCGCAACACAACGGGGAGAGAATCCTGGACTGAAAGGTTGCGTTCATAATGTGCGCAGTGTGGACAATCGACCGAAAGCAACGACAGCGGACGGCGGTGAGTCTGGTACGACGGCTAGCGATGGTAGAGAGCCGTTGCCACAAACTGCGGATCATACCACGCCGGAGGAAGTCCATCAGCAGCATGAGGACTCGGCTCGGTATAAGCTGTGCGACGAGGCCACGTTCAATGCACATGCCATCCGACTGAATCCGCTTGTGCATGGGGTGAAGGGCGTGACGTACGCCGATGTGGCACATTTGCTGGTGCCGGATATGAATGTTCCGGACGAAAGGTAAGATTAGAGTAGGTTTTATCTTTAAAAATGCATAGAAAACATATTATTTGTATAGCAATCACTTAATCAATCGGGTGGCTCCAGACCTTTCGTCAATATCCATATTATATTTTACCGATAGTTCCCTATGGATCGCCAATCCGGAGACGGCGGGTTCGATTCCCGTTCCGGTCGGGAAAGTTTTCTCGACTCCCAGGGCATAGTGTATTATTGTACTTGCCTCACAATACATATACAAATTCATGCAATGGCAGGCAAAGGAAGCCCTTCAATTAATAACTGTGGAAGTGCTCAAAGAACATTATGTTGAAGAGAGGCAGGCCAAGTCCTAGTGGGGATGGCTCTAAAAGAAGAAGAAGAAGAAGTGTGATTCTTAAGCATATTCCTTTGCAGTTCCACACTCAAAATAATGCACACGTCAAGGCTACGTGGAAAATCACGTAGCGCTAAAAAAGCGTTCATTTTCTAGAAGTTACCTGCCAACGGTAATAGTCACCGGAACAAAGGTAAACATTAAATTAGGCTACTGTTACCTTCATCTAGTAACCCAGTTCTTGCTACGTGAAATTCAAGTAGCTGTTTACGTTCATTCTAACAGGTTCATTCTTTGTTTATTTGGTGGTGAACTTGCGTGTGGACAATCGCCAAGATGGCGTCAGTGAAAAACGAATTCTGTTTGTCTTTACAATAATTACTAAATTTAACATCAGTAAGTACCTTTTCATCGATTGTGAGCATTTTTGCGCAAATCTAAGGAAATTGTTTATGTTTCTACACTGCCGGTGGACGCATAAATGTCCCATGTGCAAAAACAGACAATCGAGAAAATCGCGTCCAAAGTTCGAAAACGTAAATTGTCTCAACTACGAAATATAAGCGCTGAATCGTGTTCTAACATTAACCAATTTTGAATTTGAGCTCTAATTTTTGTTTTAGAGCGATTTTATAGTTCCATAGGATTTCCAATGAAACGTGACGCTTATGCGTCCACTTTTTAGAATGTTACAAATCGGCCTTGCATTTTTTCAACAATTTTCAGAACAAATTACCTATTTTTATTTCCTTATATGATAGTACACCATGATACATGGTCATGGGCTGCAAAATCTCAATATTGCCAAAAATGCACATGGGACAATTATGCTTCCACCGGCAGTACAGGAATAGTTTGCATTTCTGCTGAAGATGTGAAGTGTCGGCGG